>NC_061504.1:17811935-17834435 GCF_022539355.2 Hippoglossus stenolepis | reverse complement strand
CAAACTGAGCAGAAATGACACACACACACTTGTGACGGATCTGAATTAAATCCCCTTCAACATGCAGAGTCTCCAACAACACACACACAACTATAGTAAAGTGTGTGTGACGACCAGCTCGCACGTGTTGTGAGAACCTGACGGGGAAGCAAAGGACACACACACACACACACACACACACACACACACACACACACACACGATGGGAGGTGACTTGTTACCATCTGGGACTTCACACAACCTCTCTTCGTTTTCCACCTCCATCTAAACGTTTCTCTCTGAACACGCTGCTGCTGATGTTATAGATAATAAATCATATTAAAGAAAGACGGTTGATTATTAAGTGAAGTAGTCGAGTGGAGATTAAACCTGGAAACACGATGTTATCTCTCAAACTGCAGACGAGTGTTTATGACCTACCTGGTTATTTGAATCCTTATTTCTGTGTTTGATATTATTTTAGTGTTTAATCTATTCATGTACATATGACGATGACACGATTTAGAATTTCTAATTAACCAACCTGCATCTTTCTGTTCACTAATTTTAAAATAAGCCTTTTGCTTCAGGTCTCAGTGTTTGGAGCTCTGAGGCTCGACTGTCACTAAAGCTCCGTCTCTTATCCTCCTCCTGCATCTCAAGCGTTTTCACATGAACGGCCTGAAGGGACGAGTCATGTGACCACACACAAAGTCAATCAACAAAGAGGGTTACGTCAGGCTGAGCGGAGCCTGGCGGCGGTTTCCCATTGATAAAAGCAGAGAAGCTGGTCCCAGTCTTCCCCTACTGAACCCCTCATTGCCCCTCATAGAAAACGTTATTTTTCTATCAACATATTCTGAAATAACTGAAGTGATGAGACAGTCGCTCGTCTGTAAAGTCCCAGAATCCCTCGTCTGTCTCCTGCTCTCCACCGGAGGGTTTCTCCAGATTGCCTCCACTCCCACGATGCATCTGTGGCGGCGGCAGCGAGGATTGTCTTGGCAGAGGACTGTGGGAGTGTTGGCAGCAAAGCTTCACAGTTCAGACGCTTAAATTAATAATCTGCTGCATTTCTACTAAAAATAAACCAGTCTGTGAATCAGACTGGTTCCAGTTTGACACGTTGGTCTGTCTTTGTGTTTTGTATGAACAACGAGTCACTGAACAGGAGACGTGTGGTCGTCTGACACTGACAAATCTTCAAATAACTTTCTACACCTACAACCAAAGTGACGTCTTCAAATAACCGACAAGTAATCGATTGTGAAACCAGTTGCTGATCAAACTGTTTCTGTGTGATCTGCGACATAAAGCAGAATGAAATGTTGAGAAGCTTCTGGTCTTTTCCATCTTCTCTCTCTCCTCCTGTCTGGTTTATCTCGACCTCACTCCTCTCCGTCTCCCTCATTAACAACCAGGACATACCTGTCTTTCTGTTTCTGCCTCAATGTCAGTCTGAAGGTCGCTGCTGTTTAACAGTTATGTAACTGCCTGTTGTGAAGGTAAGTGGGTCACACACACACACACACACACACACACACACACACACACACACACACACACACACACACACACACACACACACACACACACACACACACACACACACACACACACACACACACACACACACACACACACGATCCCTGTTTCCATGGAGACAGGGAGCGCAGCATCTCTCCTCCAGCGCTGTGGATGCTGGAGTCTACGTCTCCTCATCATCCGTCATTCACTTACTGTCTGTTTGCTCCGACCTCCGACCTCTGACCTCCGACAGGGAGGAGATGACCAGAGTTTCTCAAACAGTCGTACTGTCGACGCTCGGAGGGAAACGACTCCTCCAGACATTTCTAATCTGCAGCTGGAAACTGATTCTCTGACGATGAAGCAAATATGACAATATCTTCTGCAGCAGCTGATGTTAAACATGAAATCAAAAAACACAACCTCAAACTAATCGACTTCAGCCTCAATTCGATCTCCATGACAACGACCTTACACAACAGCAGCAATTTTCTATCGTCGTCGATCTTGAAAATATCCACAATATTTACAGTCCGTCCACCACGATGACATCAGCGCACGCTACGTATAAAACCAAGAGGGACTGTCCACTAGGATCCTGTTGATTGGTCTCAATCACAAAAGACATTTCACAAACCTCCTCATGCTTCTCTTCTTTCTCAACCAATCAGGGCGCAGATTACTCACCACGGTAACCAGATGCCGTGCAGAGATGGCGGCGTGCTCCGGCTGCACCTCGTGATGTGGCCGTGCCAGCAGGTTGACGGCTCGCTGACCGCCGGGCTGCTGGCGGAAGCGAGACTCCAGGAGGGCGGGCGGCATCACTTTGGCCAAATGGTGGTGAAAACGATGATGAAGGGGATGATGATGAAGATGGAGGTAGCGGGACTCGTCCACATCGTGATGCTGATCACTCAAGTGGTGCTGAGGGAGGAGACGCGGGGGGAGGTGAAGGGAGCGGCGAGAGGGGAGGAGTCGGAGCTCGTGGTCACCAGAGGACGATTCTGAGAAGAAGAAGAGTCAAACATGAAAAAGATGAAGAAAATGTCTCTGTGTTGTTTTGTGTTTGTTACAATGTGGAACTTGAGCCACTAGGGGGCTCAGCTAAAACAATAACAAAGACCTAGCTTGACGATAGCGTGACGCAGCGCGGGATCATGGGAGTTGTTGTCGTGTATTTGTGTTTTATTCACGTTAAGCAGCAAACGACTGATCAATGATCCTGATTCATTACTGGTGACCAATACAACCAGTGGAAAGAAAACCACCAGCTCGCTAACCTTCATCGTATCTGAAGTTACAGCAGAGACGGACAAAATGAAACAAATGAATAAAATTGTGTCTTGATTTCTCTGAGTTTGAACATTGACGGAAACATGAGTGTTTTTTCTCTTATTGAGGACGACTTCATTTCTCTCTTGGTTTTAACGTCTGGAGAATCTTCTGATGTTTTAGAAACCGGCAGCGGAGAGAAGAGACGAGGAGATTCCATCTGTCTGCGTCTCTTTCATCAGGCTGAGAGGAAGTTCCCTCCACGCCCGACTCAGCCGACCGTCACGACCGTGAACGCTGCATAATTCATTCTCACTCATTATTTATCCTCGGAGCAGAAATAGAAGAAATTCCACTGAGTGAAGCGTTTTTTTGCCGCCTCACATTCACACGAGTTCACACTGAGACGGAGGTGAAGTGGAGCAGAAGCTGATCCACACTCTGCTGGACAGAGAGGATCCTGAGGTTAAAGAGACAAACCCTCAGCGTCACTGGGTCCCAGGTCAGTTTGCTGCTCCCTGTTTAAAACCCTGAGGAAACAGCAGGTCTATAGAAACAGAGCGATCCTGAGAGACGCTGCAGAGCTGACACAGCTTCTACCCGGCATCTCTTCTCCCTAGCGACAGCATCCTGGTTGCTATGTGCAACGCCGCGCTGAGCCGAGCTGTGATTGGACCGGAGCCATCAGCCAATCACAGGTCAAGTTACAGCGGGCTGACAGTTAACTCTGTGGAGACAAATCACTCAACTCTCACCGGAAAATTAGCTAGTGAGACATATGATCTTTAAATATTAAAATAATGTATATCCTGTGTTTAAAGACATGACACTAGTTTTCCTGAGGGGGGCGCTACAGATACTCCAGCTCGTGCCTATCATGTAATGTGATTTTATTCCAGTTATAGAACTTACTTTATTTTCAGTCCATTTGTAAACACGGGAGGAGAATGTGTCTGAATTGAATCTATTCACCGTCTCCTGATTGGTTCACACACGACGATGTTTATCTGTTTCCTCTCAGCTGCAGAGGAAACGTGACCTTCAGTCATGTGACGTCTGAACATCGGCTTCTATTCGCTGGACTAGTTCTACTTTGACTAAAAGTACGTTTTTTTTCCGAGTTTAAACGTTTGTGAATTGTCATCGTCTCCACTCGGACACAACTTGAAAACGTGATTTAAAAACAAATCGACGTTATTTTACCTTCTGTTTTTATTTCAGTGAACTGAATATGTGGAGTTTCAGATCTTTGGTTGGACGTGAACTTTGAACTCAGAAAACCGAGGACGAATACTTTCACCATTACGATGTTTTACAGACTGAACGATTAATTAAAATCAACAGATGAATCAGAAATAAAATGTATCGTAAATTGCAGCTCTATAATGAAATGTATAAATATTATAACAAATGACAATTTCATCACCTACACTTCTTATAAAATCCTTTATGCTTTAATTAGTTGAGTGAGTTGAGTGTTTAGTTTTATCACAACATTTTACAATCAATCCAAAAGATAATACAAATCAAAGAGTTGTGATTCAGGATCATTCTCTACTGTCGTTTCAAATTTGGAAATATGATGAAATATTATTTTTCTGTATCTCAAACATTCTCTGGTTCCATCAACACTGAATCTGTTACATTTGCTTTAAACTCTGGAAACTAAATGCAGACTAATGATTTGTGCATTGATGTTATTTTACGAGGAACATCTGATATAAACCAAATCTCCCACATTTCCTCACAGAACAGATTCTACATCACAGCCGAGACTCAGGTTCTTTGTGTGGATGTCACCTTCGTTTTTCCTTTAGAGACAAATCAACATGAGTTTCATGACCTGAGCCTCAGTCATGAGGATTTGACTGTGAAGTATCTGCAGAATCAAACACTGAGGCTGTTCCATCTTATTTTAAAGTCCAATATCCTGCAGGTTTGAAGGCTGCATTCAATCATTCATGGAAATAAGTGATGGAGGATATTTGATCTGAGCAGCACACACGTACAGTTTGATACAGAAGCTCCAGGGAGAGCCGCTTGTTCATCCTCAGGCTGTGAACCAGATGAACCGAGTTTTACCTGCGAGCAGCAGCTGAGTCCACATCAGAACCAGAACCACCAACATGGTGACGAACCTTCTTCCTCAGACTGGAACAATCAGCAGAAGCGTCTGCAGCTTCTGTCGCTGCCGTGATTACACATGAAGAGGAAGCAGCCGGTGTGTGTCCGTGTGCGTGTGTTTGTGTGTTTGTCTCCTTGCATCAGATCCAGACCCTCTCTCCACCAGCGGCCCCCCGCTGCTGCCCTCCCCGCCCAGCGGTGTCCTACAGCGGCCTGAGAGACGGAGGAAGAGCCGCTGTGCAGCAGCTGCAGCTCCGGGGAGAAGAGGAGGATGTTTCCATGTGAGCGTGGATCAGGTGATGAAGAGGAAGAGAGGAAGGGGAGGAGACAAGGCGTGGTGGAGGAGGAAGAGGAGGAAGAGGAGCACTAGTCCGGAACATCGTTATTTATCATCACATTCATTTAACAGAAACACTTTTATATTTTCCTTTTAGTTTAATGTCAATAATCCTCTTGTTAAGATTTGAACAGTTTTATGTTTTATTAATTAAATTTTATTATATTATAATATCTTTTTTTAAAAGGTCTATTATTCTATAGTTAAAATATTGTATCATCAAGCCACAAATAACTGCTCATTACAATAATACTTAATTATACTCCCCGAAAAATGTGTATGCAGCGCCACCTACAGGGCTAGATTCATATTACACTTTACAAATATATTAACTTCAGACACTATAGAGAAAGAAATGTTAATGAATATTTAAGATTCACAATTCAGCCTGAAGTTTATTGTAAAAAATATTTGTATATATAAAGGAAATGTTCTTAGTTCAGATGCCGTTGCTTTTATTTAGTTTTGTTCATCTTAATCACACAGTTTGAATTTAGACTTTAAGTTAAATTAAGATTAACCTGAGAAGATTGAACACATCAATCTGTGGGTGTAATAAACTCTGCAGCCTGCAGGGGGCAGCAGCTCCCCGTGTCTGTGCAGCACGTTTAACAACAGAGCTCATTGTGTTACTTTATCGGGTTTTATCTTTGTGTGATGTTGTGTGTCTGTAGTTGTTGTGTCTGTAGTTGTTTTGTTGTTGTGTGTCAGTGCCTCCTCCGTGTGTGTGTCAGTCAGAGACAATGGGTGTGGTCACATTGTGTTTTTCTCATCTGATTTTAATTAAATCTTTAGAACCATGTTATATATAAATCTCTTTCACACAGTTTGTGTTTCTGTGTGTTGTGTTGTCACTATGTGTGTGTGTGTATAATATATAATAAAGTTATTTCACTGTGTAAAAACTCCACGATCACCTGCAGTGACCCGGGTGAAGAAAGAAGAAGAAGACAAAGAACGTCAGTGTCATGATGGAGGAGAAGAAAGAGGAGGAAGAGAAGAAAGAGGAGGAAGAGAAGAAAGAGGAGGAGGAGAAGAAAGAGGAGGAGGAGTCGTGTTGGAAACAGACGAGATGAAAAACGACACTGAGCGTCACTGACTCACATCAAAGGAATGTGCTCCAGTTGAGTTTAAAGGAGACGAGCTGGTGTTGAAGAAGTTCTGCTTCTGTGTTTCTTGGTTTGTCTTGAGAACCAAACTCCGGAAAGAAAGAAACTGAGCTGTTTTTCATTCACTTCCTCTCGCTGGCTTTTAAATAACATTTCACATTTTGGCTTCTCTTGATAAAATAAAGACAGAACTTTGTTTAATGGCTGAATACGGAGGAAGGTTCGTTATGAACAAACACAAACGTCTCATAAATAAAATCATGTTTAAATGAAAAGAATAAAGATAAATATTGAACAAACATGATGGAATGAGTGGAAGTTTAACACTGAGAAGAGTTTGACTGTGGTCGAGTTGAGGTTTTTATTCCAGTCACACCCAGATCTGATGAAACTTTCACTTCCTCTCAGATTGGTTTATAGACTGAACTTCAATAACAAGTCAAGGTTTATACACCACAATGCAAAACATCGTCTGACGTGCAACAGGCTGTTTTGAATATGATATTTGTTTAATTCTGCAGATCTCTGCCTGAACTGAAACACATCCACTGAGCTGCTGCTCGTTCTGAACAAGTGTGTTAATGTTTCATTTCTCTACGTCAAGTATAAAGACTGAAATTAGTTCAGTTTGAACTATTTGTGTATTTTAATCTATGAAAGTGCGTCAGGTTTAATAAACTAAATGCTTATCATGTTTTTCTTGTTTCTGTTTTCAGAATTCAGAATTCATAAACACGACTTCTCCTCACTTGAATAATAACTTAATAGATCAAGTTTCTGAAGAAATTGGCAGACTTCCCAGCATGCACTGCTTTCTCACTCAAAATCCTCTGGAGTCTCTGGATATACAAAAAACAACAAGCAGAAAATGACCATAGACACATAAGAGAGATACAAAACAACTAGAAAACAACAAAAACACACAACTCAACCACAGAGACACACAAAAGACCAAAAAGACAGAAAACCAGAGACTACACAACAGGACTACAACAATGAGATTAAAATGGCCTCTAGTTTATTGTGTAATAAGAGTATTAAAGATTCACTTGTTGGTAAACGGATGTGAGTCTTCTAAAGAATAAAGAAGCTCCGGTGGCTCCTCACTTTCGTTTCTCCGTCCCAGCAACAGAAGCTGTTTCCCTGAACAGGTTCATGTCCGGACACATCACAGATCCCAGTTGTTGGATCTGATCCCAGATCCAACAACTGGGTTGTTTCCATTCTGCTTCCCGAGCAAGAGCAGGAAGGGCCCCCTCCAAATATGGTCAGGGAGGCGGGCAGAGTGGGCGTGGTTTGGCAAAACAATTGAGTGGTTTGAAGGGGGCGTGGTTTGGCGAATACCTGAGCGAAGGTTTGAAAGGGGGCGTGGTTTGGCAGGATACGTTATTGATGTGTTGGAGGGGCGTGGTTTGTTTGAAAGTGTTGGTGTCCTTGAAGGGGGCGTGGTTTACTGGAAAAGACCCCCCCTCCCTCCCTCCCTCCCTCCCTCCCTCCCTGCAGCTGCTCCGCTGTCTCGGTCATTTATCGGAACACCGCCCCCCTCCGGGCGGCTCCATCACCTAAACCCAGCCGCCTCCCCGTCACTGCTGCTGTGGAGCTTCTCCGGTGTCACGGGTCGAAACGTGCGGACGAACTTTGTGGATTTTCCTTCGTAAACATGGCTCAGATCAACACGTGCCTCAAATGGACCTTCACCATCTTCAACATCTTCTTCGCGGTGAGTTTGAGATCGAATGAAAAGTGTCCGAAATGTGACGTAGGTCTTTTATACTAAACACTTAAAGTATTTCAATCAGCAGCTGTGAACCGGAGAGAGGTAGAAACGTATTTAAGTGTTAATTCATCAGGGGAATTTGTGTCGTTTGGATTGAAAAGTTGCGTCATGTTGTGTTTGTGAGTCTTTAACATGTGCGTCATCAGCTGTTAGATGGTGGAAGTGAAACTGGGGGTGTAATGGGACCAGTTAAAAGTCCATGGTGATGTCATCAGATGTTTCTCCAAGAGTCCAAACTCCAAAAAATAAAGTTACTCTGAAGAAACAGCTGCTGATTCTCATGGACGAGTCTGAACCGTGTGTGAAGTTGTGATAGTTCCAGGTGAAGTGTGTGTGTCGGTGTGTGTCGGTGTGTGTCGGTGTGTGTTACTGCTGTTGTTTTCCACTCGGTCTCAAGGGACAACCTCAGTTTAATTGAGCAGCCATTTTGTTTTATACAGAGTTTTGGTTCAGACATTTCCTTCACAATAAAAGCCCCTGGTGATCACTTACAGTAGAGCTGGTTCTGATGGATTCGGCTCAGTCTGTTTTATTGGAGCTGCTTATTCTCTGAAACTCAAGTCAACAGGCTTTTCAGATTTTCTCCCTCCACAACAAGATGCACGTTACAGACACATTCATAACTGACGGCTACAAAACAATTTAATAACAATACAAGTTGTAAATATAAATATCTATGTAAATATATATGTTTATATCTGGCAACGTATATTACAGCTGTTTAACAAACCTACATACGCCACTGTGGGAAAATAATGTGACCTAAGTCAATAATCTATAGTTTAAATAAGTTGTGTATCTGCTGTAGGACAGTAATGGAACAGACGCTGCATGATGGCGTTCAGACTGTAAATAAAGATGAACCACACGTCTCCACTTCCTCCCACTGTGCAAAGATGAAGCTCAGATTAAAAGAGCCGGCGTCGCCATCTTGTGCCGGTGACGTCCGAGTGGAGCCATGTTACTGAGGCTCCACGCAAACACTTCATCAAATAACTGATTCACTCCAAACGGATCAGAAACACTTGAACAAACATCAGTGAAATAAGAACGACAGAAACGTCTTTGACAAACATTTATTTAACGTCTCGTTTGACTTGACACTTTTTAGTTTGATCCGTGTCCCATCTGCTAACGCGGAGGAGGAGGTGTGGTCATCTTTATTTACACTCTATGATAAATACTTGTAATAACCTCGGGCATGAGCCAAGCAGTCGTCTTTGCTGAGATAAAGTGACACTTTGTGCTTTGACCTGTTCAGAGTGAATCTAACCGAGCTGTGTTTGGTTTCAGATCTTCGGGGCCATCGTCATCTTGATCCCTCTGATCTCTCAGGTCTACATCAGAGAAGACGTAAGGACAAGCTCTTTCTAAACAAACCGCTCAGGGTCTAAAAGAACCTAAATATGAACGTGTTGTTCTCCTGCCTCCAGGTGGAGGGCCGCACCACCGGCCTCATCGTCCTGTACGTGCTGGGATCCGTCACCCTGATCATCGCCGTCCTGGGAGCGTACGGCGCCCACAGGGAGAACAAAGTGTGCCTGATCCTCGTGAGTGTGAAGAGCAGCAAACATCTTCAACATGAAGAGCACATGTGAAATGAGTCAAAACACTATTTCTAAATGACAGGAAAACGTTGCACACAGGGAAAACTCCCTTTTTCTGAAACAGGATGTGATGATGATGATGATGATGATGATGATGATGATGATGAAGATGAAGAGTTGTGTGATTACTGACGTCTGAGGGGGAAACCAGACTTACTTAAGTCAGTAGTTAGTGGAAGTGCAGCAAGTTCTGTTCTAAACTTTCGTGATCAACCGGCTCGATTACGTCTGGATTTTGTAATCCAGGTTAATAATGAACTTGTATCGTCAGAAGCAAAGATCAATGTTCAGGGAACTGTTGAGAGCAAATAATAAAAGTGTCTGTTTAGGTTTTCTCATGTTATTTATATGCACTTTAATAAAATGTGGTGTGTGTAGTTCCTGGTGTGTATGGTGGTTGGAAGTCTGGTGATGCTGAGAATTGGAGTCGTCGCTGCTTTCGCCCGACCTCAGGTAACCCCCCCCCCACACACACACACACACAGTCTAATGGTTCTATTGTCTGTTTAGTGTTGGTTCCACTGTTGGTTCTATGTGACTGATTCTGAGTCTGTTTCTATGAATCAGCTCAACTTTTATTCTGTTTCTGCTTTTCAGAATAAAAGCGTGTGATTTGTGTTTGTAGTTGACAGGTTTCATGTCGGAGAAGTTCCGTTCCCTGCTGCCGCTCGACACATCCTCAGACGTGGTGAAGAACATGGCTGAGACCATGCAGACGCAGGTGAGACACACACACACACACACACACACAACTCTAACCGCTCTGATCCATTTTTTTTAACTATCGTCGACGATTTAAATTTTGACAAGAAATAACAAAACATTTTAAGAATGTTCCGCTGAGGATGATCCCTCACGCCCCAAAACCTTTCACGTTCAGGACAGAGATCAAATCTGGACTGTCTTTGGTCTCTACCTCAGGAGACAGTTACCGACTCTCTGATGGCGTTGGACCGGTTTTCACGCCCAGAATTCCTCACAGGGCAGCAGGGTGTGGCCCGAGCCTTCCGATTGGCTCCCTGAGTGATGGGTGTGTGGCAAACAGATTATTTTACCTCTCGGCTCCGCGCTGCCTGCAGATCGATATCAACTTCCTGTTTTTGTAGAGGAAGGCGACTCACCCACACGTTTACTTTCTGAAAAAACGAAACAAAAAATGTTCCCACTAAACCAGTTCCTCTATTTAGTTTGTATAGTTTCCTCACGGATCGACTCAGACGCATAAAGAGTCTCTTGTTTCATCTCATCGTCTTTTGTGGTTTTACATGAACAGTGAAGAGAAAAACAAACTAGGTCCAATAACAGATCTGTGGTTTGTTCAGATACAAACTTTCCACCAACTGTCAAAGGGAAGAAGAATCTTTAGTTTCAGGCTCAGGCTGTTTGTATTCAAGTTTATGGTTCAGCTCTCTTCCTGTTATTGTAGATTCTGATCTCTGATCTCTAACCGTCGTGTTCTTCTTCTGCGGTGTTCAGCTGCAGTGCTGCGGCTTCTTCAGCTACCAGGACTGGGAGGACAACATCCCTGATTCATGTCTGTGCAGCAGCGAGGCAGAGGAGGAGGGCATGTGTCAGAGCGTCAGCTACAACCTGCAGAGCCTCTTCCAGGGGAAGCGCATCTACACCAAGGTCGGTGAACATGTCAATGTTGTGACGTGTCTTCTGAACATTAAAGCATGAAAACATTTATAACTATGATTAAAATAAGAAACCTGAATATAAACAGAACACGTCTCCTTTAAGATAAAAAGAACTGAAACGATAAAGCGTAAATGTGACGTTTTCTTCCTCCTCTCTTCTTCAGACCTGCTTTCCCATCGTCATGCAGTACGTCCTTGTCGTCGTTGACGTCGTGATCGGCATTGTCTTCAGTCTGGCTACGTTGGCGGTGAGAATCTCGGCTCAGCTCGTGATGTTTAACGTAACTTAACCCGTGTTAAAACTTTGATATTTAACTGTACTCACTGTTTTTCCTCCAGCTGCTCGGTATGATCCTGTCGTCCATCATGATCCACCAGTTGCGTTACCCCAACCGAACCACCGTCCTGATGGTTCCCAGCATCTTCACCACTGCGCCACCAAAATACCAGGAGCTGCACAACTCTCCGAACTACTAGAGGAGCAGCGCTGCCCTCTGCTGTCAGCTTGTGGTAAAGGTCTGAAAGTCTGAGGAGCCACATGCCTCCATTGAAACGCATTCACGTGATTGTTAAAGAGGCTGAATGAAAAATATTTGCAATTGGATGATTCTTCTGTTTTCTGTCAGAATCTCTTTTTTTTTTTATGATGTTTGTTGAAGTTTTTCCAGTTTTTCTAATGATCACAAGACTTTTCTGGTTAGAAAGTTGACTTCTGTCAGGAGACAAAGGAGAAAATGTCGTGTTTACAAGTTTCATTGAGACTCAAATCTGACTTTTTATAAGAATTCTGGCTTTAAAATTCCCCCAAAAAAGTGAGAAAGTCAAGATCAGTTTTTATAAAGACAGAAATAAAATCCTGACATTAACGTCTCAGTTCTGCAGATTTAAATTGAGATGTTATTAATTAATTCAATTCTGACCTTTTTTTTTTTCCCTCAAAATATTTGTAATTTTTTTGTTTCAAGTGAAAAGTCATTTTTTCTTGTGATCGTGTAGAAAAACAAGATTCTTCTCTAAAATCCTTTTTTGTCTCAAACGACCTTTACACTGAAACAAAGTGTTCTTCAAACCACTGTTTGCTTCTAGTTTTCTGTTAGTTAAGCAAACGCAAGAAAAGCAGATGTCTGATAAAAGTGCAATTAACTCTGTTTGCAGAAATAAAGTGTTTGTTTAAAGAATAATTTTTCCTTTCAGCTCTGAATCGTTATAAATCTTAGTTTTTCTATTTTTAAAATATTTTTGATATTCTACACTTTGTATTGAATGTGACTGGGTCTGTTCTTTGTGTTACTGTCGTCCTCTGAATAAAAAACCTCTTTTATGATCCACATCTTCCTGTTGATCAGTGTAAAGTGTCGTGAAAGGGAAGTCGAGGTGGAAAACCTCCAAAGTCACTTTACAGGTTTTAACTTTCTGAAAAATTGAAGAAATGTTCCTTGTTCTTTTTTCATCTGTTTGATGGTGAAAAGATTCCAAATAAAACGTAGATGGGAAAGTGTGTGTGTGTGTGTGTGTGTGTGTGTGTGCGTGTGTGTGTGTGTGTGTGAGTCCAAACAACTGCTGCAGAAAATCACTTTATATCTAATACACAATAAACTTATTAAAGGAGCAGATGGGACATGGACCATTTCAGGTCGTTCTTATCTCACTGATGTTTGTTCAAGTGTTTCTGATCAGTTTGGTTTTTATTAGTTATTTGATGATATAAAAACAGGCTGAGACGTGATGATTGACAGCCGAGTCTGACTCCTGATTGGTCAGGAGGGTGTAGGGGCGGTGCCTCAATAGAGCGGCTCCACCCCTCGATCACAGACTCCTCAGTGAAACGTGTCGCTGTTCGAATCCAAGATGTTTGATCTGGATGATAGAAGGCGGAGGAACACGTGCCATCTGTCACTGATCCAAACTAAAAATAAAACTATTCAAAGTAAAGTCATGAAAGATAATAAAAAACATTTAAAACATGTTTTCCATCATCGCCACTGGAAGACAGACTGTGGTTTAAATGTCCATGTTGTGAGTCTGCACCAGCACCCTCTGGTGGACGAGCTGCGTATCAGCAGGACTGTTTTTCAGTTCAGACATTTGTTTTATACCAGACCTGCTGATTGAAGTTCACCTTTAAGTTGAGACTCTACAGGCGAACGTGTCCAATTGGTTTCATCACGTTTGTGACATTTTAAAATCTTGTTAGCGCATGAAAACTAAAACTTCACGTCTCAACGAGTTGAGATCACACAGCTGCACTGAGAGAACTCAGACAATTCAGTTTGACTTCAAGTTGAAGTGTGAGAAGTTAATTATCTCGTGCACAGAAGATAAATACATATCAGAACTTGAGGGGCGGAGCCTGTGGAGCAGCAGGAGGCCGGACATGACGTGTGGAAAGATCAGTGTTGTTGTTTACAGCTCATCCACACCGGCATCGGCCCTCATCACCAAAAGATCTGGAACCTCCTCGTGTTTCCAAGTTGACGTCTTCGTCTTCTACGTGCACGGCTCCTCTTCTTCATCCTGAGATATTAATGTCTCCATAAAGCACAAAACACTGTCAAGTTATTAAATAAATCACTGCTCATGTTCCTGTCTGTGAATCACACGTGAACAAACTCAGTAAAAGTGCAAAATGAAAGAACGACAATGTGTGCGACACCTCCATGCGTTGTGTAAATCGTTATAATTGTTCTATTATCTTTACAAAACACTTTCGACACTAGCAGTTTAAAAAAATTACATTTCCAAAAAGTGTGCAGATTTGTTTTTCTTTTCAACCACATGTCGTTGTTCCGTAACGAACAGGACAGAACTTCGCTTGCTTTTCTTCCATGTGCATTGATTTCCCCCCCCAAAGGCAACAAAACGTCCAGTCTGTTATTTGTGTTTTCTTCAGTAAGCAGATTAATGCAGCTACAGGTCTGCAGGAAACACAACAGGAAACGAACACAGCAGAGAAGAGAGAAGGATTCATGTACAGATCAGATCCATCACTGCCACCTGACTTTAACTTATTAAATAACCGCTGCTCACTTTTTTATTTATTCACCAAGTTTTTTAAAAGTCAAAAACAAACAAAAAGCCTTTTACAGAATTCAAACATGCACAGTTTCTCTGTCCGGCAGTGACAGTGTGGGTGTGTTGTTGTTGTAGTAGAGTAAGTGTGTGTTTGTGTTAAAACCATCGACTCAACTTGTGGGTAAAGACGGAGCAGAGCTGATTAAACGTTATTCTTGATTTGAACTGTGACGATTAGTCGATTAATACATGAAAAAAATGTTTAAAGTATAAATTTAGTCTTTTCTTTGATTCCCAGATTTGAGGATTTTCAGCTTTTCTTTGCTTTGTATCATTTAAATGTCTTTGTTTTGATAATAATTAATTCAAATGAATCAATTTGACTTTTCTTTATCAATTTTTAAATTCAAAATAAACCGTATAAATATCGTTTTCGTGTTGGATATTTTAGCTGCAGATTTGATTTGAATAAAGTGCAGTTTAATTTATACAAATAAAACCAGGTTCTGCAGAACCCATGTTTGTTTTATGTTAATGAGAAGTTTTATTATTTATTCACTTTGTAAAACTTTATTGACCAACTGCTGCTGCAGCTCCCCCTGGAGGTCAGGTTGCACATGTGCGCTGCTCCTCATGGTGACGCGCTCGTCCTGACGACCTGCGACGACCCCGTTTGCAGTCTGATGTTTGACCAGCAGGTGGAGACGTTCCACTACAAACCGGTGTTTATATTTTCTGATGAATATGGAGTTTATTGGACGTCTGTACAGTGTGTGTGTGTGTGTGTGTGTGTGTGTGTGTGTGTGTGTGTGTGTGTGTGTGTTTGCTGAAGCCTGAGACTCCTCTTTGAAATAATGTTCAACTGTTTTAATGATTATTTAAATATGTAATTTATGTTTTCGGGAACATTGGCCACTGCTTTGTTTTTAAAATACTGTTGCGTTGTTGTATTTCCATAGAACAGAGGATAGTAAAGTGCTAAAATGAGATTTTTAGAGAATCTTGTCACTGATTTCAATCATAACGACTTCAGTGACTTGTTTTGTAAGGGCACGCTGGATTAAGTAAATGAAGAGTAATTTCCCATGCTCCTTAGCAGCACAATACAGCAGATTAGTTTAGGATTTTAGAGCCGACGGACCAGACAACTGAGACACTGATGAATGTGTGTGTATGTGTGTGTTTAAGTAAAAGTGTGCGTGTCAGCCAGTGGAGCAGCAGCCTCCGGCCGGCGTGGCCTGTGGTTCGTCGTCGACTATCTGTACTCCCCGCCTACTCGAAGCCGATTGGCTGGCTCCGTTGCCCTTCAACCTCTCCTCAGCCTGAGCCGTTTCCATCATCCCTGAAACACACAGACACACACACACAGACACACAAATGTTATTGTGAATGAAACACTAGGAGGTTTTCGTTGCCATCTTGTTTGTTAGCAGGACTAAGCAAAATGTATTTAACAGCTTCCCGTGACATTTTGTGGAGGTGCGGGACACGACCCACAGAAGAATCCTGCTTTGAGGGAGCTGTGCACTCTGCAGTCTGTCTGGTTAATAATGCTGATGTTCATATTTCACTGTGTGTGTGTTCAGTGTCTGTTGTGCAGGTGAACTCTTACTTTTACAAAGGTCCAGGAAAAGCTCCTCGATGCCTTTATTCAACTTGGCTGATGTGTGGTAGTGTTTGGCTCCGACAGACTCGGCATAACTGAAGAGAAACACACCAGCACATTAACAGGAAGAATAAGAAATGATGTGGTTTTCTGTTCAAAAGAGAAAAGGAAACATTCAAAAGCTCTTTACAGGTGTAACTTGTGAAAACAGTGAGAAAAGAGTTTTAAATAAAGTTCGTACCTCTCTGCCTCTTCAACTGAAACATGTCTGTCTTTGTCCAAATCAACTTTGTTACCTGCAGGGACAAGAAAACACTTATTTCAACACAAATTGCAAAGGAAAAGCAACAGCGCCCCCTGCAGCTACAAGTGGTGATCAATACTTTGGGTAGCGTGGTTGGAGTGGTTTTCACGTCTAACAAAACGGACTGTTGATTTATAAACATTACTTCTTTGAATGAGCCGTTGGGATGAAGAGCTTTTCTAACTGAAATGTTTTAGAGTAATAATAAAAAATCTGAATCCACAGAAATCCATAGAAATTACATAAACATGTACATGAGCACACATGTGAAACAAACTGATCTCAGCTCAGAGGCTCAAACTTCATCGGGCTAAACTTTCAACAACAGCCTCATGACTCGCTGCCTAATGAAAACAACATTGCCACACGGCTGATTGTGTAACTGCAGCAGGTCCAAACTCATGATGAGCAAACATCAACATAATCCAGTTAGAACGACTCACAAATGTTCTGTCATGACACAAAGAAACGACTTCATGTTGGGCAGCGGTGCAGACGAAGACGAGAAGAGACGCAAAGACGAAGACATGAAGGACAAACCGGGACGGACGGAAGCCCATGTGGACCGCAGACCCTTAATAATACTAAAACTGAATTAAGCTGTTAAAGAGTTAAAATAATGATGAACTGTAAGATGTGTGATAACTTACCTACTATACATAAACAAATCTCGTTGCCCAACATTTTCCTCAACTCTTTCACCCAGTTCTTCACCTGCAACACAAACAAACTTTAATTCAACTTAAATGTAAAAGAAGAGCTACTGGAGAAAAAAAGTGTAAGAGGAGCATAAAATACATATTTTTAAGTCACGTAAAAGTAAAGCATTGACAGTCCTGCTCATACGTTACCTTCTGAAACGAGTCTTCGTCTGTGATGTCGTACACTAGTATGGCTCCATTGGAGTCTCTGTAGTAGATGGGACCTAACGCATGAAACCTCTCCTGACCCGCGGTGTCCTGCAGACAAACACAAAACAAGGTCAACATTCGTCCAGTGACACGCTAACGTCACGACAGCAGAAACACGGAGCGGGACTCTCTTACCCATATGGCGAGGTTCACCCTCTTTCCCGTGATGTTGAGCTTCTTTGTGAGGAAGGACGCCTGCGGAGGAAGAGGAGAACGAGACGAGTCAGTTTCAAAAAACCAAATCCAGGTCGAGCAACGAGGCCTTGACAAAACATGGAGTGTGGTATAAAACTTCTTTTCTCCTGAACGGTTACATGCTACATCCACGCTGCGATGTGGTACTCTAGAGCCCACAAAATGATAAATACTGAAATAAAAGTTGTTGTGAGACACTTTGTAAACACATTAACACAAACTAAAACATATTCAAATATTAAATCTGTATCTTTTACTGAAAAACTGAGCAGAAGTTGGAGGATTGTCAAAGATCATCATTAAAAACCAGATACAGTTTTTAGCTGGTTTTCCTCATGTGGCTGCACGTCACTGGTTTTTCTCTCAGAAAACATGGTCACATGAATATTTTCATGGTGCCGTGACCTTTGACCTCCACAGTTATTCCACTGAGTTGTTATTGGTCAGAAACCTGAGGATTAACATGCTGCAGGATTTATTATTAATCTCTGTGGAGACAAGTGACATTTACAAAACTAATGTTTAAAATATAAATCAACCCGAGATACAGTGAAACTAAAATAATAATTACTGTGTCAGATTATAATCATAATAATCTGGAGTTAATCAGGTTTGTTTTGTAAGTTCTCATCTTCCAGTTTCAGTATAAACTGAGTTTCCAGTTAACCACTGGGTTCAGAGCTGCGTGTAAAGGTCAAAGTTCGTCTGAGGAAATGATTTATTCATTCATTTTTTTTTTTTCCACCCCAATTTAGTTTTGCCTTGTTGGACCTTTTCAGGGGGAAAGAACCCAACGACTCAGATTCAGAGAGAAACTGAGTGTGAGGCTGAGACGTGATGTCACCGTGTGTGGTCACGCACACGTATGACGAGCGCGTAAACGAGTGTGAAGTCGTAGAGATTACAACCATTTTTTAATCTTTCAACTGCGGGTGTCATGTGACTATTCTGGTCACATTGGGGTGATTGGAATGACAACACAAAAGAAAGTTTCCAATGTGACGAGTCTCATGACAAACACTGACGGCTGAACGATGCCGAGCTCGTGCTGGGAGACGGCCGCTCGCTCGCTCATGAATGGAAATCATGAGCGTCTGAGGTTTGTTCACGGATCAAAGGCTGGAGTAAATAAATCAACTTGTCTCCTTGGGTGAACATAATCAACCGATAACTTTACGTAACAGCTGATCATCTGGTCGCAGCGTCGTCCAACATGCTGCTGCTCCGTGGAAAACTGAGCAGGTCACAAGTGAGTGAGAGTAAAGTGACCTGAGCCCTGCAGCTATAGAGCCGAGAAGCATCCGGCACCATGTGACTGTGACACAACGCGGTGAACTGTATAAGCATTGGACCCTTCCCAATTGTGAAGAGTTTTTCTATTCCGTGATAATTATTATTGATGATACTGAGCTAAAACACTTTTGTTATAAAGTATAAGATGTCAGAGAAGTAGTCTGACTGTTGTTGTGTTTACACGCACGTTAGTAACCGAGCTACAGTCGTCCTCAGACCTAATGTAACCGAGAAGGTGGGACCTGGGTTGGGGATTAAAATAAATAGAGAAAAGTTTATCTGGCACGTTAACACTTCCGTTCCATTAGAAATGATCTGTTTTATACTGGAATGTAAATCTTCCAGTGCCTGATGAAAACTTGAGGTGAGGCCATGTTGACAGAACGAGCTCAGTATCAGAGGAGAAATCTGATTCCTGAGCTGATTTACAGTCAGCAGGTTTTTATAGTGCACGTCAACATGTCCCCCAGTTACATGTGTGGTTCCTCTGAGGAGTCAGGGAACTGACGTGAATCTAAGCTCAGTCGAATAATGACAACACATTGCATTTCCTCTCTGGAGAAACTTTAACCTGAAACGGATTTTCCCTGAAGTTTGGCTGCGACACAGGAAGCTGCGAGTACACAAGAGCGGAGTTCATGGCGCAACTCACTTCAAGAGGTTCAAACGCAGCAACGGCTTACGCAACAGCAACCGACGGAAGCTTGGAGTCTTTCCATCGCTCTGCCTGAGCTGCTCCGGCTCTAAGTCATTATTGATCCGTCACTGTGACGGAAACGCTGCGTCACTCTTCCTGGTTTTCCACATTTTTCTCTTTCTTTGTCTGCAGAGATCATGTGTGACCTGAGCGCCGCAGATAAACAACTCAAACAAGAGGCATGATGGGGGAGAAGCTGAACTGCGATACACAACCACACAAACACACACACACCTTATCAGCTCGACGGCCGTGACGACAATGATTTGGATGAATATAAAAACTCTGTTCACATTTCAACAGTTTTCCATCAACACTGAACAGCTCGGTGCTTTTCTCTTTGACACATGACAGCAAGATGATCTGAGGAACATGAATGTCGTGTCATCTGAATGTGGCATTAATCATTTAATTCATAAAATATATTTTAAAAAGGGGAAATTGCAAATTTGCATCAAGGTGATGAAAGAAAAGATAGATGTCGTTTTTTCACCTTTCAGAAGCTGAAACCAGGAAATGTTAACTAGAAAAACATGGATTATTTATGTATCTGCCAAAAACACTTTCACTGTTTGTTTCTGAAGACTTGGATGAAGATTGGTTCACATAAAATATGGAATAATGTGTAAAGCTTTCTTTATAGACAGAAGGTCACAATGTCCCCTTCTGTTCCTGAGTTACGCTGTTGAGTAAATGTTTTTGCGAAACATTATGATGTCACGGTGACTTTTGGGATAAAAACATGTTTTCGTGACATCAGCGCGACCTTGACTGACCTTTAAGCTCCTCAAATCTAATCAGATCATCCTCGGATCTCTGAGGGAAAGTTTGTGCCGAACGTGTAGAAACTGTGTCGAGGTGTTTCTGAGGTGTCGCACCTACAAAGGCCGGAGACAAGTCTTCACCTGCCTTAAGCATTAAAATGTGAGTGAGTTAGAAGAAGAAAGATCACATCTGTGGGTGAGAGAAAGAGAGAGAGCGGCTGAGAGGAGGGAAACGAAACTGAAACTTTACTTTGAATTTATTCAAATAGAAGGTAACTGTGGTTTCGATCAGTGACGTGTGAATGTTATTTAAAATCCATATAAATATCTTTGAAACAGACGAGCGAGTGTGTTATTGTGGAGATGTAATAACTCAACAACCATTTATTAAAGTTATTATTGTAACTTAAGATGCTTTTACTTTGCTTTCACACGTAGAATAATATTTAGTTGACATTATAGGAATAAACAAGGTTGAAGATCTTTTTAATATATAAAAATGCATCATATTGTATTTTGTATTGGAATCATTAATACTTCAAATGCAGGTACCTGATTGTATTTATATACTTTTACTTAGAGGGAGGGTTTGATTCTTCCATCAGTGGACGCTTGGCTCACGATTATCGACGCCAGACGGGCGGCTGCGGCGCCACCCCACAGCCCCGCTCCCACGGCGCGACCCGGGCTGCGTAACGAGCACCCCCACAAGTGACAGCGACACAAACACCTCCACCCAAACACCGCTAGCACCACCCGCCGTGCTCCGACTTGCAATAAAACAAACACCTGAGCCCGAGCGGGGCTAGCCGGGGAGCTAGCGGCTCGCCCGGCAGCTGTTAGCCTGGGAGCTAGCGGCTCGCCCGGCAGCTGTTAGCCGGGGAGCTAGCGGCTCGCCCGGGTCTTACCTGTAGAGTTGTGATGTGCTTGTCGTTGAATTTGTTCTCGCAGTAGCGCAGCACCAGCGACGTCTTGCCCACGCAGCCTTCCCCCAGCAGCACCACCTTGAAGGAGTAGGTCTTGCCGCTGTTGCCGCCCGCCCCTCCGGCCGCCATGGCTGGAAGTTTTAATTTGCGCTAATTTGCTGTCGCCGTTAATCAAAACAAGCGGCGTCGAGCTAGCGCTGCTAACGTTAGCCTCGGTCCGTGTGAAGTCCTGCGCAGCTCACATCGGCTTCCGACTTCCGCAGAAACCCGGGGAAACCCGCGGAAGAGCGCGTCGACAGCTTCACAGAACCGGACGTCGGTCGTTATCGGGCGACAGGCGCGACAGGACCGGGGCCACACTCCGGAATTACTCCGCTTTTCGAGCTCCTGCGAGCGGCTGCTTCTCACCCAGCTAATGGCGTCTCTGGAAGCTAGCTGTTAGCCGGCTAGCCCCCCGAAGATCGTCTACGTTCAAAGATATGAGTCACTCGGTTATTTGAAGAGCAGACATCCCGCATCCTGTCCACCCTGTGTTTGTGTTGTAATAATTAAAGAAGAATATTTGTATACACGTTTTATTACATATTTTAGAGCTATATAAAAAATAAAAACTATAATATATAGATACAACAATAATAATAATAAGCTATTAGCAGTTTTCAAGCTAAAGCACTTTTATATTCAGATATTCAGAAACCCAATGTAGGACATGCAAATACTTATATTGAATAATAATAAATACTATATAATACAATATAATTAAATTGAACAAAGTCTGACTAACAAGATAAAAACATGTAATAAAATGTTGCTTCAAAAATTGAGGCAGGTGAAATTCGAATGAGGGAAGATAAGTGATAATATAAAAGATAATCTCATAAACTGAATCCAAACTAAATTATATAAACTGAGTTCAAAGGGCAAGTATTTGTAGTTTAGTCAGCAGGAATTGGTGCACAGAATTTGAAGAGGAGTGAGACATCGACGCTACTTCCTGCTCTCTGTGGCGTCACAGGACGACAGAGTCTGACCGTCAGTGGGCGGGGGGGTTAACATATGCCCCCAACTTAAACACTTTATTTTTTCTAATTTCACTATTTTATGATGGTTTTTATTAAATTTGATTGTTTTAATAAATTTAAATCATTGTTATAATTTATGTATTTATATGAGCTTTTTGTGTTTTTTTATGTGTAAATACAGTTAATATTCAATTCATATATGATTATATCATATAATGTTATTGTATCCTGTTATTATTATAATGGTATTTCCTTGATTTAAAGTTCACCTGCACGAAGCATGTTTTCATGGTAGCAACGTTTAAGGGTGAGGGCGCAGTGTGGCTGTTCGTCCACTAGAGGGCAGAGACGGAATAGAATTGGAGCAGCTGAGACAGAAACGTCACACGATGAAGAAT
>NC_061504.1:17716935-17806935 GCF_022539355.2 Hippoglossus stenolepis | reverse complement strand
TCTGAGCGAAGAGGCCGGTTCACAGGATTCCAAACAAGTTCCACTCCTTATTTTTGAGAGTCACGTGGCTTCATGTACAAAACCAACTTTTAGTATAGATCTGCTCCTGAGCTTTCTGCCTGCCTGGCGCAGGGCGCCCAGACTAAGTGACTCAGAGTGATTATTAAAACTAACTGCTCCTCCTCCTGGAAGCTTCTCCACTCAGAAGGGACCTAGTCACTGAAAAACCAAAAACCAAACCAAAAACATATCATACATTCAAAATGAGATCATTCTAAGTTGTCCCTGGTCCCTACCTGGTCTGGTGTTTGCAGCCTGTCATGTGCCATCGACCCATGAGTGATCATCAAGCAGCCACAGGTCAAGCTCACCGGCCAATGGGAGCGCAGGGAGGAGGATCTAAACAGCCAAAAGAGCCAATCATGTCCCAGCTCTGGTTTACTCAAAGACAAGTATAAAGGTCTACTTGAGGTTGCTGCTCTTTCACACAGTCTGAGTGTCGTCTGAGATATTCAGATTTAATGTTGTATGTAAAACATGTGCAAAGATAGAGCCACAGATTTATGTCTGGTTATGGAGTCATGATTGGAAGGAACAGATACATATTATAGAAGATGTGTTTTACTCCTTTTACTTCATTCCTGGGCCGGGCCGGGCCGGGCCGCTGCAGTTGAACTGGGTGGGCCAGGGCCGGGCCGCCGCAGTTGAACTGGTTAAACCTGGTGATCAACACACAAAACCTGATCCCGGTGGCTGAACCCAGTCAGTTCACACTCACACCTTTAGTTCTAAAGGGGACATTTGTTAAGACTAAAATCTATGTTTTTCTTTGAATATGTGTCTGTGAAGATGGCAATGAAACTGAACTCTAAACAAGTGCAGTATGTTGGACAGGGGTGGGGGGGCAGGGGCAGTTTGGGCTGAATATGTGGGAAAATGTGTGGCCTTCACATAGTGACTGATAGTAGCCGTTGCTGGCTGGTTTTAATCTTGAAGTTGTTGTGTGTGTGTGTGCGTCACATCGCAGTTCAGTCTTGTACCTGTCTGATAATGCCTGTTTGAGAAGACTGTACATCTGTGGCATACAATACACTGTACTTTAACTTGTTCTCATACCTAACTTACTATATTACAGCATAAACTCCATTAACTTTATTAAAACATCACACATACATGAATGCACTGTTTTCATAAGAAACTGTGACATACCCTTAGAAAGAATTCAAGCAGCTGCCACTAGGGTCTGAAGGACAGATAGGAAAGGCGCATGCCATACTGAAGACTCACAAGGCTTCAGCCGGATAAAGGCTGGTTTTAAAACACCAAACCAAACTGTCAGAATGTGAAGATTTGTCCAGCTACTATCTAAGGAGGGACGAAACGGGGAGCGGCTCCTCATCATTGGCGAATTCCAGTGCCAAGAGGCTGGGACCAGCCTGTGCACTAGCCACGTGACTCCCCCTCGTTATTGACCAATGAAGTTCTACCTATTATTATAAATATTGCACCTGTCGTCCGTTCGGGGCGACTCTTGACTTCCCCGGCGGTATTAGGCGGCTTGGGGCTGTACGTTGAGTGCCCATAGCTATGTAGTAGCTGTTCATTGCTTCTAAATAAATACTTTTTTGAACCAGACCGACTCTACCCTCTCTACCTAAGGAAAAAAGAACACGACACATGTCATGTTGTTGAACATTTGTTTGTGTCTCTGGCTTCCAATGCAGAGAATAATCAATCCGAGGGAGCAGAGGTGCAACAGGTCCGAGGTTTCGACCTTAAAGGGGACATAGCATGCCCATTTTACCACAAGTTGATATGGTTCCTTGGGGTCTTAATGAAATGTCTGTAACATACTTTGGTCAAAATACCACAAGGATCATTTAAAACAGCACCCTTTTTACCCTGTATAAAACAGCCCTCCACAGAGTGACCTGTTTTGAGTGCCTGTTCCTTTAAATGCTAATGAGCCAGCTCCCCTCCCCTCTCCCCCATGATTTTAAACGATATAAATTACATATTTTATATGATATAAATTATCAAATATGCATCCCATACTTTGTATTCCCCTTCTGTTGTCCTGGAGTTTTAATTTTCACAATCACATAATTAAATGTCCCCCTCTGCCCCCCCCCACTACAAGCACACAAGCAGACAGACAGAGAGAGAAAGAGAGGGGGGGCTATGAAGACCATCATTTACCCCGAACCCGACATTCAACGGGTACAACAACAAGCGGAGAAAGCAGAATCGCGGGCTGACCTTATATATACAGTCTATGGGGCTGACCAGCGGAGAAATGCTCGTCCCGTGTGAACAGCCAGGCGGCTGCGCGCTGGAGGACGGCGCTGCGCTGCCTCGCAGCGGCGCTGCGGCGCTTCCGCATCCGGTATTAACCCGGCGTAACGAGTGGGGGGGCTCGGTGTGTTTGTGCCGGTGTTACAGTAGCGCTGAACACTGCGGAACACTGCTGGCTGCGGGCGCTGACACAAATTCCAGCTCACGCATGGGAGAGCGAGCGGTCGCTCCCGAGCAGCTGCTGCAGCCTCCCAGTCCCAACGATCCAGACAAATGCCACATGTGAGTGAATCGCGGGCTGACCAGCGGAGAAATGCTCGTCCCGTGTGAACAGCCCGGCTGCGTGCTTGGGAACGGCGCTGCGCTGCCTCGCAGCCTCGCTGCCTCCGGTGTAAACCCGGTGTAACGAGTGTGGGGGGACGGGGGGGGGATGAGGTGGGGGGTGGGCCAAGACCATGTAGGGAGACTTCCAGTTCCTTGTTACGACACAAAACCCAGGAAGCTCATTCCAGTCGCTCAAGCATGACGTTTCTGACTTAGAGGAACTATAACAAAACGCGCAAGTGTTTTTATCCCAGAGTTTTTGGGTTGGTAGACATGAGCCAGATACCCACATTAACCTGTAGAAGCACTAACAAAGTGGAATTTGCATGATATGTCCCCTTTAAGACAAATTGGTGTCAATATTTCTCCTGGTGCACATTCCACAAAAATGGGTGGCGAAAAACAGACAAAATTACCCTTTGTCCAATGGCTGATGTGGAGTCTCTAGTTATCTATAAGAGAAATGTTTTTCTGTGATTTGAACACTAGGGGGCGGGAGTCCGAATATGAAATTATATTACTGACGTAAAATAAAAACGTGTCCTACCCTTGTGTTTAACACACGGAAACATTCATAAAGTTTTACGATCTTCAGTAGGCAGGCAGGATTCAGCATAAACTCGGTAGATATAGATTTCACCAGGACTGTTCACACACGTACAGCAGACAGCCGGACCTCAGCTTTACACTGTAACAGTGTGTGATCTTTATTATTAAAGAAAATAACTAACGTATTAATAATGACCAAAACTTGTTTTAACTCTCACACTTCTTTTACTGTTTGTTGTGTTGATTATTAATATTGACACAAACACATGAGCTCAATATAAAATAAACTAGATTCCAAGTCTTGAAACTAGATTTTGTCAAACCTGGTGCAGTTTATATTGTACTACTGAAGTCAACCTGGAGGTCTGCAGATCTTCTCCTGAACGTCCGTCCCTGAAGTCAGTTCTTCACAGTGTGTGAAGGTGTCGAGACGTCGACTTTATCATCCACACAAAGTCAGAGGTTACAAACCTGTTGAATCCGTTGAGTCTCGACTTGAAAGAACCACACATGAAGTCCAGACTCTAACTTTGTAGTAAATGACAGTTTATTATAAAGATTACAGTCTGTTGCGTTGCAGAGCTCATCAGTTGTCATCGTGTGCTCATTTAGTTTTTAGAAAAGGAAAAAAAAATACAACTCACGCCACTCACTCCAAAAGAAACTACAAACATACTTTAGAAAGAGGAAGCCAGAAAGTGGGGTGGGGGTCGGGTGGGGGGTGGGGGTGGGGTGGGGGTGGGGGGTAACCATAAAACCATAAAACCATTAGAACCAGGTGAAAATCAGGAGGAGGAAGGTTTCACACAGAAGTTAAAAGCCAGGATTCTCAGCCAATCTGCAGGAAGTTGAGGAATTAGAACATTAGGACTGGATAAAAACAGATTTTCAAATTTCTATTTGATGGATCTTTGTATTTACGGTTTTTCTCAGTAAATTCTAAGTAGTTTCTTGATGTAAGAAGAATCAAACAAAAGATCTTCATGTAATTTAGACTGAGCAACAGTTCAGTCCAGCAGAGTTCTTCCTCAGCCATCGTCAGGATCTGTTCCGTTTATTGGCGGGTGGCAAACAACGTCAAGGTGCATTACTGCCATCTAGTGGATCTCTAACTCAAAGAGATTTGAACAAAACCATTGTTGTGAATTTACAAACCATAGTTGGCATTTGACAAATGGTTCAAGATTTGAGAAACTGTCATCGGCATTTGATGAAAACCATTATCAAGATTTGGCAAAAGCGATTGTCGGCAGTTGCGAAGCTACGTTCACCATCCTTGAGATTTAAAAACCATCACTGGTTTTCGTTGATGCCTGATGAAGATCTCTGGTGGATAGAAAGTTGGCTGACGAATCACACGAGAGGTGAATGACCTCATGTCAGCTATGTTAGCGCACAGAGGAATCTTCAGCAGGGACCTGAGGTCACATGTCATCACTGAACTACTTGAATTGTTGCAGAGAAGGCGACGGCTCGTTCTGCAAATGACTCTGTACAGTAAATTTAGTCCATTGCGATATATACTACACAGACATACAGCATATATCTGTCAAACGTGATATTCACTCAGTGTAAACAGCTACACAACAGGCACTTTCTTGTTCTGTGAAACCAGGAATGTTTGTTCAAAAGATGTTTGTGGTGTAAACAGCTGGTTTCATTTGGATAGTCAAGCGTAGAAGGCGACGTAATTTAAATTAATCATTAAATGTCAAATGTTTACTGGGCAGTGCAGGTTAATCAGTCAACAAGGACACACTAAATTCTGATTTTTGAGTCAGCAAATTATACGTAGAATCTCATTATTATACTTTGTGGTCAATGGCGTGCGATAAAAGGTGAGATAACATTGACATATCACCTTTTAAAGACGATATGTTGAACTTTGATTCATGTGGAGTTTGTCTCCCTCTCTTTTAGCTCTTGTTTTGGTCTCCACCACCTCCAGACTAATTGCGTCTGTCTGTAGATTTATGATTAAGTTCACAAAGATTTTCAATTACTGATCAAAGTTTGATTAAGCCAGATTTTTTTTAACCTTGAATTTATTGCCATGACTAATTAACATTACATTGTTATTATTATTGTTATTTGAAGCCATATTTGTTATTTTCCAAACAATCATTGATCTGTCAGAAATTTTGTGTGGCTGAATATCATCAGCTGTTCACAGGGGGAGATTCTGGATGTATTAACAACTGGTTTTGAAGTTGTCCCCCATTCATTCAAATCTAAATGTCTCATCACGCAAAATCAAATCTCCTCCTGGTTTCTTCAGCTTTTTCAACAGAACGTCTCACACATAAAAATAGCTTGTCTGAGCTGTGGGAAACATTTACAAATATAAAACCTTCATTGTTTAAAAAGTCAATGTTTCATTTATAATTGAGGTCAACGGGAGATATTTTGTGTTGTTGTATTACTGCAGTTGGCCACAGGGGCGAACGAGTAGCTGGCTGATTGGCCGTGTTATGTCGTGTTGTCCTTATACATCGTGTATACGATACAGGGACGTTGTAGCCATGTTGGTCACTTATCTTTTATTAGCATCAGGCTAACAGCTGATATGTAGGTGTTTACAAAGTCTGAATACCACAAACGGATAAAGACCTCATAGACCAAAATATTACTGTATAAATTTCATTTTCTACTATACTTTATATATTACACTATAGCTACATTATTCTACCATAATATATATTCAAGAGTCTATATAGTCTACTGTGATGTGCTGTACATGGACTATACATTCTATACCTCTGGTCTGCCATGGGCAGGTATTACTTCTAGAAAAGGGCGCTGTCATTGCGGCACATGTTCAGGTACTAAAGTCAGAAAAAAGATGGATAAACGCGGCTGATTGGTTTGAAGTGGAAACAGGCACTGGAACGTTGATTGTGCTTTAGCGGGGATCAAGAGGAGACGCTTTACATCACGAGATCGTTGTGTGGAGTTCGTGTAAAATACTGAGAATACATTGTAATTGTAGTGATGTAAAGCAAATACGTTTTAAAAATTCTACACCTTCCAGCAACTTGGGAGAGGTCTTGTTTACGTGCTGTATCTTGTTTATTCTACAGGTTTAGAAAGACAACAACAATAAAAATGAAACATGGTTTTAGCAGCAGTTCGTTTGTCGTCTTCGAAGCTTTTTCCTGCGTCTGGTTTGACGACCAGTTTGTTAAATAACGAGTTACAACATGTAAATGAGACCATGTTGCTGTTGGGAGGTGTAATTCTTTCATTTTAGTTTTAGCTATGCTAGCAGTTTCCCTCTGTTTCCAGTCTTTGTGCTAAGCTAGGCTAAACTCCTCTACATTTATGATCTTTAGGTAATATGTTTAAAAGATAATTCATTTTTAAAAAGTCGTTACATTAGAGCTGCAACAGTTAAATGATAAATTTACTATTTTAATTTTGTTGAACTTGAACGGTTAGATGCCTTTACACCCCCTCACTGAAATGGAGACTGAGAATCTGTTTGCAACAATTAGTCCAGCCAAGAAAAATTCATCTGCAACAATTCTGATTATTGATTGGTCATCATTAAGAGGCAAAATGGCTCTATTTTGGCTTCATTTCTGGAGAACGGGAGGAGGTGGAGATGTGTCGTCCATTTTTATTTACAGTCTATGGTCCAACGTGATGGTAAAATTTACGAGAGGTTCAATGCAGATTAATCAGTCGTTGCAGCCCTAAATGAAAACATGGTTATCTCCATTCACGGCCTCTGGGGAACTCTGTATATGGTCTGGAGGAAACTCCACATATGGCAGGGAAGGAATCCCCAATATGGCAGGGAGGAAACTCCATTTTTGGCCTGTTTCTGACAAGTTACTATAACTGCAGGGGTCGCGGCAGGTACAGCCATATTTAATTTAGGAATTACTCACTTGAGTTACAGGGGTTAACCTAAGAGATTCAGGTGTCGGTGTGAGGAAAGTATAGAAGGGGAAGGAGAAAGGTATTTTCTGTACAGATGGCTTTAAACAGATAGCACCATGTACAGTAAGCCCTCGATAAGCAGGTTAGAAACCAGAGAGGTTTACAGTTGGAGCTCGGCTGCAGCTCTCCCTGAAACACACAGCACATCAGCACAAAGTCATACTCATTGACAAATCATCATGAATTCCAAACATCACCGAAACGACCTTGAAATTCAACTCATTGTCAAATCATTAGGAACTCATAGTCATTGTCCAAACTATTAAAACTCACCACCACATTATTATTACTTGTTATTCATAAGTTCTAGATGATCGGAATTAAGATACAAACAGAAAATCAACACAAAGTCTTCATGAGTGATATTTGGAAAAAGAAAAAATGCTAAGACACAAGAAGATTTCTTTTAAAAGGAGCGGAGACGTATCCTCCGCTAGAATCTCCTGTTGTTAAGGTTGAGACTCGCTAATCGTCCAGCGCTGCTAACAAAAGTCCAGCTAATCAGGTCTGAGTGATCAGGAAAAGAGGAAAAGAACCTGTCTCATTAACTCTGTCGTCAGTTTGTCACATCAGCTTTTTGATCAACGTATCTTCACCTGTGGAGACGGTTCAGCTCGGTGTTCAGTGAAGAATCTCGTACGCTGATTTGTCACGTGACGTATCATCAAAGGCAAAGAGGCTCCTAAAAAATCGTACAAATTATCGCTTTTAAATATTCTTCTCCAATTTCAGCTTGGTTTGACATATTTTCAGACTCTTTTTACCTCCGCTCAAAGCCGCACGAACACATCATTGCTCCGGTTGCTTTTGAACTAAAAGCTCAAGAGCTAACAGGTAGCACGAAAGTAGCTTTAAACTAAATGATGATTTATCAAAATGGCACCGGTGTCAGCTGCTGCCTCGTTGGCTTCTGAGCTTATCAATAGAGACATAATACATTTGGTTTAGGGTTTTTACCGTTTGATCAGTGGACACTAAGTGTGAGCAGATGTCAAAATAAAGAACGGCTCTCTGGACTCAGACCTTGATGCTACCACTCTTCACACCACTGAGTTGATCAAACAGCTGACGAGCCAAAATGTCACAGAGATCCTTCAGAGAGTTGGGCTCTGCGTTGGTAAAAAGGTTTAAAGATTCAGTCATTGCTAAGATATCATGGTCAAGGATATAGCCTAGAGTCTGACCAGAGGTCAGGGGTTATGAGGTCACAGTTCAGGATGTTTAGAGGTTAGTGATCAGCAGTTACGGGGTCAAGTGGAACCATCCAGCAGTTGTCTCAGTGCCCTCTCGATGTTGATCCGGTGCCCCAGTCTGGTGACGCCAAGCTCCACATAGTCCTCTTTGGTGAGGGCAGGGAGATGGGAGCCTTCAATCTCGTGCTCCTGGAAGCGCTGGCGATGTTCAGCTAGACCCACGCTCTCCAGCCAGTCACCCACGTCATATTTATTCCACAGGTTGAGGGGCCGCTGCCTCCATGGCCGAAGGGCCAACAGCGGTCCACTGAGGACTGGGGAGGGGCAAGGTGAGGCGTGGGGTGAAGGTGAAGGCGAACGGGACCTGGTTCGTGCGCTGGCACTTCGCATCACAAAGCGAACCTCCTTTGGTTCTGAGGGGAGACTTAGACTGGAGGACTTCAGGATGGTTAGACCGCGACCTGAGCTCAAATCTGGCCTTTCAGAACATGGGGTGGGGGAGGAGGCGAGCCCTATCGACCTATCAGAGGGGGAAGGAGAGGGGGAGGGGCTCCGGCGGGTGACAGGGTAGCGACTTCCTGGTCGGACTGTGTAGCTTGCGCCATATCCTCGCTGGGAGATGGTGTGGAGTTCACCGAGACTGGAGAACAACCTGCAACACATTAAACCGTAGAATAACAGTATCCTAATGACTAGAGTTACCATTTGACACTTTGCTCAGACTCAGCCGTCTAATTATTGTTGCATTGCCATTCAAGTTTAAATATTTTTATATATTACTGTTAAAACGCCTGCTGTTCTGGAAGCTTTGCTTTCTATTGAACATGCAAAGATGTTAGTGATATGCTAACTCTAGGCCTTAAAACGTAAAACTACTGTGGTATTGTTAGCTAGTAAGTCGGATATGTTAATTTTTGCAGCTTACATTTGAACATCTGAATACAATATTTAATCTGCTCCTTGTGCTTTTATCCTTTGTTTTTGTTTTTACGACTTACAAATGACCAACGTTACCTTTTCAACATGTTGTGAAACACGAAGCTTGACAGGCTTGTTAGGTTTGCTAAGCTTGGTTCGGCAGAAAGCTTTTCAGAGGAGGTGTTTAGCAAACAACAAAACAATCCAAAGATGGACAGGGGAATAATTTCAGATTTTTAATAGTTAGTCATCTGCAAAGAAGGTGAACGTTAGTTAGCTGTTAGCTAAAGAAAGTCATCTCTTGGCAATAACAGGAAGTGTTTACCAGAGATGAAACCTACGATTTACTCTCTCCTCTGTCCACACATCTGGAACAACACAAACAACAGACTCTGTTACAGCACACACACAAACACACATACAGAAGTAGTGCTATCAGGTCAGTACTTACCTGGCACCTCCTACTGGTGACCGCCGGCCTGGGTCAAGAGGGCTCGGCTCCTCCCCCAGAGAATGACTGTCTTTGTTGAGCAGCTGTAGCCGATTGACCAGATCCAGTCCAGAACCTGCCCTGCCACTCAGCTCCAGTGCTGATGCCGAGCGACTGGTCAGATCCACAGCCGACCCCAACCCCTGACCTCCCAGTGCTGCTGGACGGCCCCCTCCTTCCTCTGGGCTGAGGCCCCGGCGTTCCTCCCCGCGGTCATCCCCTCCTCCCCACAGCTTGGACCTCCTCTGGAATAGGTAGCGTGGCTGTCGACCACCACCACCGGTGGGGGAGGAACAGAGTGGTGAAGAAGGGGAGGAGGATGCAGTGTAGGGTAGAAGCTCACTGTCTGATGATTGCTTCAGCAGCGGGTCCCGAAGCGCAGAGCGACCCCGGCCGATTGGTGAACGAAGACGAGGCTTTAGGCCTGATGGGGAAGTGACGGCAGACGAGGAAGATTGGTGAGTAGCAGGTGGGGAGGAGGGGGAAGCTGGAGCTGGAGGGGAGGCCAAGGTAATGGAGGGAGGGAGTGAACTGGGCGAGGAGCTGTCATGGAGCCGTTCATCACTTCCTTCTTCCTCATCTCCTCGTCTACCCAGGGAGTCAGGACCGCCCTCTCCCCCTCCCTCCCCAACTCGCCGTGGTAATAGGGTAAGAGAGGATGGGGGAGGAGGAGCAGTAGGACAGCCAAAGGCAGGGGGAGGAGTCACAAGACCAATTCTGCGCAGCTCCTCCCTAGTTTCCTCATCACTGGACGACAACAATGCTGGTGGGAGTGTCACTGTGTAAGCCCCACCCTCCTCCTCTGAGCTGCCCACTGTAAGGCTTCTGCGCCTGTCAATCAGAGCTGAGTGACTCTCACTGGCCAGTGGTGGCAAGGGGGTGGGTCTCCAACGTTCAGGAGATGGGCCAGCAGGTGATGTTACTCCTCCCTCTGTCTCTGGACGTTCTACCTGTCCATCAGGGAACAGAGGCGGGGTTATGCGTTTATGCCTCAGCTCTGGGCTGGTTTGAGGAGTGGTGCGCTTGGTTCGCTGCTCTGGGCTCGTCTGTGGAGTTGTGCGTTTGGATCGGGGCTCAGGGCTGCTCTGAGGGGTGGCGATAGGGGTGCGCTTATGTCTGCCCTCTGGGCTTGCGGCTGGGGTGGGGATGGGTGTCGTGGAGGCAGATGCGTGTTTAGATCGAGGCTCAGGACTCGGCGTTCTGGCAGTGAGCGCTCGTTCTCGTGCCGCAAGAGCCAGGGCGAGTGGGGAGGACGGGTCTGAGGAGAGAAAATCAGAATGAAGGTGAACAAAAGTTTGTTGTGGTGAAGTTTAATTGATGTGAGGAAGTTATTAATGCAGAATTGTTTATCAACTCTTGGAGAATTCTACAGCAACACAAGGGAACACAAGGGATTTCAGAAGGTCATGATGTTGGACTTACCGAGAGGTTTTCCCGTTAGCGGGTGGAGGAAGGTGTGAGGTGTCGGGGAAGGCGATAGAACCGGGGCGGGAGGAGGAAGCTCACCGAGGTCGTCCATCGAATGGCTCAAAGTCAGCAGGGGTGGCACCTGGTTTTCAGACCCCGCGCCCTCAACAGACAGGAAGAGAGACGACCGGCGGCCTTGTACCCGAGCGCGCTCTGAAAGAACCTGCTGCTGGTACATCTCCGCCCTGCTGGGGCTGCCAGGCCCTCCTCCGTCTAATTTGGACAAATCATAATCTCTGATCCCAAGTCCTAGCAGAAGAAAACACAAGGAGTCAGACTGACAAATGTCCTGATCAGGAGGCTACGATATATTCTTGTCTCAATCCTGAGCAGGTAACGGGACCTTGTGAGCACAGAATGTTACTTTTTGTGTTTAATCAATTGTAGTTTAGAAAGAAAACTTAGTTAGTTTCTCTTCAAAATAAAATACATGTGCTCAAAACGTCCCTGACTGAAACATGTTTCTGTAGAAATCAGAAAGACGACAAGTCAGAACCATCCTAACCCATCTCCTCTACAGGAAGTTGTTTCAGCAAAGGTGACTTCCTCCTCTGCGGTTTGGTGGGTGGAGCCTGCTGTCCCACGTTAGCATAAGGGTTTTCTATTGGTCGACCCCTGCGGCGTGACAGCGGTGAGTGGCCGAGGGCAGGGCTGGTGCTGTGGAGAGAGAGCGTGGAGGTGTGTGTGGCGGTGTGAAGCGTGTGTGTGGCAGTGTGCAGCGCGTGCGGGGGGGCGACGGCTTGTGCATCAGGCTGCAGCGACGGGGGCGTGTCCTGCAGGATGATCATCGACCTCGCTTTCCTCTGACGCTCGGCGTGGGAGTGGCTTCTCGACGGAGAGTCAGAGAGCTCCTGCAGCCTCGGCTCCGCCCCTGGCTTGAAGCTGGAGCGGGTCAGCCCCTCCCCCCGGGCAGGGGGAGGAGGGGGGAGGAAGGAGGGGGGAGGTCCAGAGTCGAGGAGGAAGAGCGGGGAGGTGGCGGAGGCGGCGGGAGGAGGGGGAGGAGCAGTCTGAGGAGGGGGAGGGATGAAGCTGTCCGTCAGCGAGGAGCTCCGTGGAAACCGACTCTCGTTGATCAGGGCTGAGATCCTGTCGTCCTCAGGTGTGCCTGTCGTGGTAACCATGGAGACGTCAAGATAAAAGCACCTGAATACTTTAAACTTTTTACACAAACAAACACACTGATCATGATGATTTGTGATGATGTAATTGTGTGTGATTGTGTGAGTCTCACCAAAGCTCTTGGTTCTGGACATTCCTCTGGGTAAAGCCATGGTGCTCTTCTCTGGGGCTGAGGGGGGAACCAGACCCTGACGCTCAAACAGAGACTACACGCACACACACACACACACACACACACACACACACACACACACACACACACACACACACACACACACACACACACACACACACACACACACACACACACAAAGATAACTATTATTCGGCACAGTCCCTAAAACCTCTCATGATGAGTTGTGTTGTGTTTACGAGCTGTGACATTGGAGAACGAGATGTTTGTACAACTACAGTTTTTATATAAAATGAGAACTGAAAATAAAATACTAAAAATCATCAAACCTTGTCCATGTTCGTACAGTTTCCAGTCTTTAATGTTATGGAAATTACGAACTGGAGGTTGATGCATCATTTACCAGTTGTAAACTCGTAGTTAGGTGACAAATACATAACATAAGGACCATGTGTGTGACGTTACATTAATCTCAGCCTGTGTGATCCGTCGGCTGGTCGGTCGCTGTTTGACCGTCGCCGCTCTGAAGTCGTCCGCAGGTCGTGGCCTCAGGACGACTTCGGGTTGACCGCTGGCCAACATCTCATCCAGTTTCTCTGAAGGGAAGAGACACAAAGAACAACATAAACAAAATATGCTCAACCTCATTTCATCACAACATGACAACAACAACAATAACACAACACCACAGCAAAAACATAGCTCCAGTTAACAGGGTCGTAGCCACGATGTCAGAAAACAAAGAGAAGGAGATTTGGGTTTGACGTGTGTTCAGTGTCCTCAGCAACACCAACATCAGGCCGACATCAGGCCGACATCATGCAAATCACAACAACTGTCACTTTAGGTTGACGACACGACACTGTCACACACCGAGAAACTAAAACCACAAACATGAAATCAGGGTCGTGTGACTCACCGTAGCGTCTCCTTCTGGCTGCAGAGAGAGCAAAGGTCAACAACACACTCTCCTACAGTCTGACCTATCAGTGTGTGTGTGTGTGTGTGTGTGTGTGTGTGTGTGTGTGTGTGTGTGTGTGTGTGTGTGTGTGTGTTTGTTTTACCGATGTCCTCCAGGTCAGCGGTCATGGACTTGGATCGGAGCGTTAGCGAGGTGCTGGGGGCTCGTTTTGGAGGGGGTGGAGCTAAAGGGTAAGAATCAATCAAATTACAGTCAACAGCAGATTAAAGAAAATAAAATAAACTGAATGTTGTTTTTGTAAAATTCATCACATCATAAAATCAATTAAACAAAAACAGCAGCTTTCACCACCTCTGGGACCAAATATGAGCGATTCACATTGTGAGACTAATTAAAAAATGTTTAAATCTTGTCAGTACGGAAGCGGATTAGTGCCGGAGTAATTATTTTTCTTTAAAAACCAAATTTGTCTGCAGCCAAAATCACCTTCTGTGTTAATTTAACTGAATTTTTATGCAGATTTTATACATAAAATGAATTCACTTATTAACTTAGCCACATAAAAGACATATTAAATAATAAATAAATAATATTGGTGACTGAAGTGAACAAATTAGGTAAAAAAAATCAAAGATGGCGACGGGACCTTTCTTCCTGATGAGGTTGGATTCTGATTTCCTGGAAACAGACACGACTTTCATCAGCAGGCGACTTCCTCCCTGTCGGATCAGAGAGACGACCTGCCGGTGACCCACCTTCACCACGTCCGTCCCGTTCACCTGCACACGCACACACACGCACACACACACACACACACACACACACACACACACACACACACACACACACACACACCACACACGATCAATCTTTGCTCAGCAGAGGTCTAACGAGGCCTCAGGTGAGAGGTCGGGCGTTACCTCTATGAGAAAGTCTCCAGTCCGTAGCCCCGCCCTCCAAGCCACGCCCCCCTGGTCGACTGACTCCAGGTACTGAAGAGCAGGAAACGCCGGCGTCGGGGCGAACTCCTCGATGGGGGTCTCAGCTGGAGAGAGAGCGAGAACGAGTTTGATTTTTACGTTTTAATTTTTCATAATTATGACCAGTGAGCGTTAATATCGACGTGTTTTGACCAATCAACGATTATTTCTTTGTCTCACAAAATAATAAAAAACTTCTGACAGTGATTTTGTTTTTAATTATGTCAGCATTAATCAGCTTCATTTGAGACTGTTTTATCTTTGAGGGGAGTTTTTAATATAAGTAAATCTCTTTATCTATGACTTTCATTGTATTTATGTTGTGTGAAAGAAACTAAAATAAACCAAACATCGTTTCCTTTTCTATGTTTCATATTTCTGTTTGATGTGTTGATGGTGTCGGGAGGACGGACGTGTTCTGAGAGCTGCTGATGTGAATCACACTCAGATGTTATTATGAAACAACGCAGCAGGAGTTCTTCTTCATTGTGTTTTAAATATCTTCATCTTTCCCAACACCTCCGAACACCCACCACTCCTCCCTCCCTCCCTCTGTTTCTACCTTTAGCTCCTCTGAGGACGAAGCCGAATCCCTCGCTCTCTCTCTTCTGCAGCACGGCCGCCTTCTCCTCGATCACGTAGTCGCTGACGCAGACAAACACACGAAACAAAACTGTGAGATCTCAACGGTTTGATTCTAATCGTTTTTACATATTTGCTAAAATCTGTCGTGAATGTAAATTCGCAGCTAAGACGACGTCCGGCAGCACATTGACTGGATTTGTTTGCATTTTGTTTTAAATCTGTATTTGAATTATTACTCAGTTATATTATATTCACCTCAGTATAATTGCAATGTTTAATTTGGGAAAACCAAATATTTTGATATTTTATTCGAACTTTATACGAAAGTGTTTAATATTTTCTTAAATTCATAGTTTGTACTCAATGTTTTTATTAGACTGTATAAAGTCAACTAGTAAAATAATATTTAGTAATTGAACTTAATTACAACCTGCATGTGGTGTAGTAACAAAGATTCACCTGTAGGAGGTGTAGTTGTCGTAGGATCCTACAGTATAATGTCTGAACAGTCTCTTGGTGCGATCCTCCCTCGTCTCTGAAAAATACAGGAGACATTAAACACATCACATCACAGTGTGTTTGTGTTTCATATTGTATATTTGTGGTATTTACCCAGTCTGGGGTCGTATTGTCTCATCTGTACTTCTTCAACACAGTCAGCAGGAAACCAACCAGTTCTTCCTTTAACGCTGCCTTCCCAGTACCCCCCCTCACCTATAGACAGAACTGTTCATCCACAACACACACACACAATCATTATTACAACTGTACACACACAAAGCACTCAGCGTATACACAACGACAGGTGTCCGACCTTTCACCCTCTCTCCTCGGTGCAGTTGGATCTCGCCAGGCCCCTGGGGGACGTGGGACCGGGTGGCGATGAAGGTGCGTCCCGGTACGGCGCTGTACAGCCTCCTCTTCCTCATCTGGGGGGCGGGGAGGGAGGGCGGGGGACTGGCCTCCACATGACCTCCGGCGCTCGGGCTGCAGACAGACAGACGACTGAACGTCAGAAAAAAGACTATAAACAAAAAACAACTCCACCAAACAAAGAAACAAACAAAGAAACTAAACCGATCAGGAGCTGTAACGTGTTGTAGCTTCTAACGAGGAAACACACGAGGATGACGTATGTGTGGGGGGAACTGTCGACATGTACCTGAGTCGCCGTGTGTGACGTCGTAGCGAGTGTGTGTGCGTGTCGTGGTGAGTCTCCAGGCTTTGGAGGGAGGGGCCAGGAGAGGAGGCGGGGCTTTCAAGAGCATTGTCACTGGCTGAGCGAATCAGAGAACGTGGAGATGAGAGACCGTTTCCCGCCGACGTCCTGCTCCCACCGCGGCGGCGTTTGGTGTAGGAGGGAGTTTCTCTGAAGGGTACTACTTGGGCACATATACACAAACACAGAGACACACAGACACACAGACACACACAGAGACACAGAGTTAACCAACCACTGTTATTTGTGATCTTAGAAACATTCACACAAGATGTCAATGTGTTTGAACTTTCAACAAACTCACCAACATCAGAGGTTTTGTGGATTTTAATGATTTCTGCCAAATCAAAGTTCCCAGCAATGATCGCCACCTACACACACACACACACACACACACACACACACACACACACACACACACACACACACACACACACACAACACACACACACACAAGAATGTTTGTACCATAACAACAGCTGCAGCAGATTGATTCAGATGAATTCCTGGTTGTAGTTCTTATGTTTGACCTGAAAGGCCGTCTGGTTGTTGTAGTTCTTGATGTCCTTGTTTGCTCCTCTGAACAGCAGCACTCGGGCACAACTGTCCTGAAAAACCAACAACCGATTAATTACAAAATAAAATTAAACAACGTGATCAAAACATGTGACACAGAAAACGCTAATACAGTGTGTTAGTGTGTGTGTGTACTGTATTTATGTGTGTTACCTGGTTGTAGAGCGCACAGAGATGCAGTGCGGTGTTTCCTGATGCATTCTGGGAACTCATGTCAGCGCCATAGAACAGCAGGTGCTCCAAGTGCTGCACGTTACCATAGCGACATGCCTGAACTCACATACACACACAGAAGATCATAATTGTACGAGCAACTTATTATCAGCGCAAGTATAATTCAACTGATTGTGTGTGTGTGTGTGTGTGTGTGTGTGTGTGTGTGTGTGTGTGTGTGTGTGTGTGTGTGTCACCTGGTGGATTTCCTGCCACCCGTTCTCATCAGTCATCCCTGTAACCATGACAACAGGATATCGTTCAGTGGTGAAGTGTTTTTGTTTCACAAACGACACAATATAAATAATCTGATACAAAAGAAGTCGTACAGTGTTGATGCAAGGGCAGCAGTGATGTCAACGCACACACACACACACACACACACACGCACACACACACACACACACACACACACACACACACACACACACACACACACACACACACACACACACACACACACACAGCAGCTGGATTGATCACTTTGAGCCTCCTCACCAATGGTGGCATGGTCCTGCAGTAGCAGCTCGCAGCAGTAGGGGGCGCCCCCCACCATGGCAGAGTGGTAGAGAGGAGTGAGACCTCTGCTGTCCTTGTAGTCCGGAGACGCACCGAGGTCGAGCAGCGTCTGGGGACCACGAGAAGATTTCAATTACGTGTCTGAAGACGTTTGTGACGTGTTGTGAAGTTAATAGAAGCCACAGTGTCTTGATCACCACCTGGTGGATGGCTGTAGTATAGGCCCTAAACCCTCCATGTTAGCAGATGGGACCAAAGTAAAACAAATCAAAGTACACATTGAACGATGTTTGTAAAGGTTTGTTTCCTCACAGTGAGAGCGGCGCTGTTCCTGCAGAGGACGGCTCGGTGCAGAGCGGTGATACCGTCCCTGGTCCTGAAGTCCAGATGAGCTCCACCGCTGCGAAGAGCTTTAATCAGCTCGCAACTCTCCTCCAGCTGCACGGCCAGCGTCAGGGGGCACTCTGAGACACAGGAATACATTCACTTCCTCTTCTGTTTATGACCTCAGCAGGAACTTCAGACCAAACTTACAGAACAAAGTTACATGAACTCCCTGTGGTTGTTTCGTCTCCACCAACCAGGGGAACCTCCGTTTCTTACCAGATTCATTTGAAGTGACTTTGAACTTTAACCACTGAAATCTAACCAGTTCATCTTTGAGTCCAAATGACAACTGGTCAAAATGAGGTATCATCAAAAAGATGATTTGTGAGGCCACAGTGACTTTGACCTTTGACCACAAAATTCTAACCAGGTCGTCCTCAAGTCCACGTTAATGTTTGATCAGAGATTTGTCACTGAACACAATGCTATCAGCTGTGTGCGTGTTGTTCGTACCCCCCGTGTCGGCGTCGTGGAAGTTTGGGTCCAGGCCCTTTTCCAGCCATTTGGAAAGTTTCTCCACGTTCTTCTGAGCAACATGTTCCATGAAACGCTTCAGATTGGCCTGAAAAACACGTTTGTTGGAGCATTAACCGTCAGAGCCGATGGTAAAAGTCAGTGTAGAGTGAGTTTATGTGATTATGTTATAAACTGTGTTACTTCATCTGAAAGTGTGTGTGTCTGTGTGTGTGTGACTGTGTGTGTGTGTGTGTACCTTGGTGTGTAACTTGGCCAGCTGTTTATCGTCCACGTAGGTCTGAGTGTAAATTCTCCTCTTATAACGAAACTGAAGAGAAAAGGAAAAACAAAGGTGACTCCGGTTACTGGAGGTCGTACGTGTTAAACACAACCGTTAAACACTGACCTTCACTTATAGATGACAATACTGATGTTATTGTTGCCATGGAAACATATCAACGACAAGACATCCTGTAGATGGACTCACCTCCAGGTAGGGGATGGGGGTGATGGGGGGCAGAGGGTACTCCTTCAGCAGCCGCTCCTCGTCCAGAAACTTTCCGGCTCGGCCGTTGAACGCCGGCTGGAAGAGACCATAGTTCAAAACATCCGACAGAGACTGAGTCAACGTCACCAGAACCCTCTGCTTACTGGTCCAAACTGGTAACTCTGGGTCCAACCGCAAACACTTCTAAGGGAGCCAGAGACAGAGACACAGACAGACGGACAGAGAAAGAGACAGACACACACAGACAGACAGACGGGTTTGTCCTGCTGATTCATTTATTTAATGCTCCTACTCCAGGTCTATATATAAATATATATAGATACATATTCACATTCATGTATAAACTGTGTGTGTGTGTTACCGTCTGCTGCAGGTCCGGGATGCCAATGCGGACGACAGTGCTGTTTCCAGGGGACGTGTCATCCGCGTCGTCGTCCCTGGCAACAGCAGAGCCTGTCGGGTTGCCGTTAGTAACCGCCTGTTGCCGCGGGCGATCATGTTTGGTGTCAGCAGCCGGACTCAGAGGCATGTGGCTGAAACACAGAGGAGTACAAGTAAAGACTTGTGTATCATCATCTGTCACTCAAGTACTTAAATACAAATCTGAGGCCATGTTATTTATTTTATAACTTTTATTTATTGTATTTAGAGAACATCAACTTATTTGTTGTTTACTTTTATCAACTTTGAGTAACTTTAGAAATCACGATTTTTGAATCCAAAATATGATTCGCTTAAAGATTTTATGTTTAACAGTGAATAAAACCACAGCAGCAACAACATGATTAGTTGATTAATCATCAGTTGATTGACAAAAACTAAAAACTCACTTTAGTCATTGATTGAGTCATTTATGTAAAAATTGCTTTGGTGTCACCTTTACATTTGTGTCTGTTTGCATCTTTGCATTGATTATTAATCTTATCTCCAATACAGTTGACTTCAGATTTAGTGTGAACGCATCATCACCTGTTAAAGTGAGCTAAAGTTTAAAGACTTAACTTTGAACTTAACTGTTTTTCATCTCAGGTTCTTCTAATTAATTTGCCTCAACGCTCTCGGCTGAAACGTCTCAAATTAAAAAGGTGTGTGTTCATTATGAGGACATTAGCAGCTGGATGTGTCAGACTCCCACGCTCTTCACTGCCGACATGTTCAGATGCATGAGAACAGTGATACAGTGACGATGGCTGCCCCCCCCCCAGACCAAAACACAACACGTTAACATGTTCACGTGATAATGACTGAGGACGTGCTGACTCTGGTTTGACCTGCACCTTCTCTAATAATGGCCTCAGGATGTTACATCACGTCCTGTTTTTCACCCTGAACATAACACACACACACACACACACACACACACACACACACACACACACACACACACACACACACACACACACACACACACACACATAACACTGTTTCTGAAAACGTCCTTCAGAGGCTTGATTTAAAGAACGATTACGTCACATGAACCGTTTCGAGGGCTCCTTTAAATACGACAAACGAGTCCTTCCGTCCCCGAAGCTTCCAACGGGGCCGAATTATCGTTTGGTGTTAATCGTCGTTGGTGCCAATTAGCAGTTGATTATCGTTCATGCCAATAAAGCAGCAGAAGTCAGAACTTAACGGCAGCTTCCATCACAGCCGAGGATGAAAGTGAGACAGACAGCGAGAGGAGGATGAGTTGTGAGTTGTCATAGAAACTGGAATAGCAGGGAATCCTGTGCTAACCTCACTTTGTCACTGTGTGTGTGTGTGTGTGTGTGTGTGTGTGTGTGTGTGTGTGTGTGTGTGTGTGTGTGTGTGTGTGTGTGTGTGTGTGTGTTTAAAAAAGCCCCTGATCTACATCCTCACTGTTTCTATGGCAACGAACAATTTTTGCAGCTCAGTATAAAACTACCGACCTACCTGCTGATCTCTCTCTCTCTCTCTCCCTCTCTCTCTCTCTCTCTCTCTCTCTCTCTCTCTCTCTCTCTCTCTCTCTCTCTCTCTCTCTCTCTCTCTCTCTCTCCCTCTCTCTCTCTCTCTCTCTCCTCGGCCGGCCTCAGCGCCGCCCTCAGGTGCTGGAGCGGCCCGGACCACTTCCTGATGAGGTGGATGTGAGTAAACAGTGATCAGGAGCAGCAGTGGGTTCGGAGACAGTTCACATGTGAGAGCTTCTCGGATGTTTCAGAGAGATTTGGTCTGCGGAGCTGCAACAACTCTACGAACCAGCAGGATCCACAGTTAAAGGAACATTCCACTGCTTTTTAGTGGCACGTTTTTTACCTGTTAGACATGAATCACTGTTTTATCACTGCAAATTCTTTTGAACACTTAATTGCATTTTCTACATTGTTGAAAGGAATTATGTTGATAAGCAATTAATCCTCCTAAAGTTAATTCTCAAGCAAAAATCTTGGGTCTAGAATCGTAGAATTCATTCCAATTCCATTCCATCGCTGCAGCTCCTCTCTTCAGCCTCTGTCTCAAACACTTGGTTTTAGCTCCTGTCTCTTTAAGAGCCTCCCTCCTGATGAAGTCTGCTCTGATTGGTCAGCTTACCACAATGAGGAAGTGTGGTTCAGGAGCTTCAGTGTTCTCGACTTTAACCTTTAACATCATATGTTTCCTTTAAATTGCAATCGTCAGCAGTCGACCCTCACATCTCAGATGTCGGAGTGTCCTTGAAGGCACCAGCTGAGAGATTTCTCGTCTGCATTAACCGACGATGAGGATTTAACTTTCACTGCAGACGTCAGAATCCCAAACATGTTGGAAGTCGCTGCTTCAAGTTGATGTTCACAGCTTGAAGGAAACCAGGCAGATGAATCACCTCCTCCCTTTTACAGTAAAAGCCTGCTAACTGCATGTTAACATCCCCCTCTCTCTCTAAATCTGCAATATGTTAAAGAACGATTATTTACATTACGTCGATGGAGGAGGATTTACTGCAGGATTCATCATGAGCCATGAAGCAATTCCTTCATTTGTCTGATTAAAACACCAAATGCCCTAAAACCGTAAACTAGGATGAAGTTTCACTGGTTTGTTCTGACCTTGGTTGCACATCTTTCACAGAAGACAGAGTTTTTATCATTTGTTCCCTGTTTGTCAGAATCTTACAGTAAACAACCCAACAGAGACGAAGGTCACATCATGGAACTGCACTGATTCCTGGTTATTAGACTCTGTCCACTTCCTGCCTCTGTTTCCTCTGCAATCAGCCCGAGCTGCTGGGTTTGATTTCCAACCTTCTGCACTTTACATCCACCAATCAGAGGCTCTGAATCACCTTCCTTCAAACTCTGAAACAAAAGCTTTCCTGCTCTGAGGGGACGGAGGGAAAGTCCAGGAACACTGAACTCCAACTTATCACCGAGTGGCCGTGATGAATCTGACGAGCCGGTTCCTCCATCACTGCCTGTTTAACTTTAGAAATGTTCTCTTTTTCATCAGGTTTCCTTCAATCTTCACTTTCTCTGCCAGTAACAAAGGAAACCACAGAAACTGAAGAGTTAAATGTTTCCTTCCATCAGTGCCGGGAATAAAAACTCACTAAATCCGAGCTTTTCACAGTTGTCTGATGGATTAACCTTCAAAATGAAGGTAGAGATAAAACGGCGAGCCAACTCTCTGACAGCTGTTCAAATATACATCTGTGACGAGCTGAGCTCGATTACACAACACGTCTCATCGTAGCTTTTTGGATGGTTTCATTTAGCAGAGTTTCTCACTGGGACTAAAACACAACGTGACAAAGAAATCAAGCAAAGAACGTTTGTATTCTCCTAATTTGCAGCAGCACGTAAACTACTTTGGCTTCTAAACCAAAAAATCATATTCTCTCGATAATAAAAGCTACTGATTCACAGTCGGAGCATCAGAATCAGTTCTTCTTGTTCTTTGCTCGGCCTGGGTCTTCCCTTCAATCATCACTACAACATATTCAATATCTGCTTCTTTGAATCAAAGGAACAAGTTTGAACCATAAACTGTAAAGATGGACGACATGACAGCTCCAGAAAGTTAAGTCAAAACCGTCTGGATCGACCCTGGTGGCCGGCTGCGGTATAGGTCTCAAACCCCGCCTCCCCGTTTGTCAAAGATGTTTTCTGTGATTTCAGGTCGTTCTTATCCAAGCGAGGTTTGTTCGTGTTTATGTTTCGGATCAGTTTGGTTTTGATTGATGTTCATGCTAACGTTACGTAGCCTGAGAGGCGACACCCGGGTCTAATTCAACGAAGATCGACACAGACTCATCACCAACAAGTGTCTTTAGATTAAATGTGAATTCGACCCACGACGTTAATTAAACACACAGAGTCGAGGTCTCACTCCGATATGTAAAACACAACCAATTAATACAAGTGAGACGTTTCTGTGGCTTTTGAAGAAGCTGTACCGTCGGCTGTTCTTTCTTCTATTTCTGGGCCTATCCCCCCACTCTTTACCACTTCCTTTCTCTGGATCCATTCGATTCTCTACCTCCAGTTCAGATCACTTTCACACCTCAACAAGCACAACATTTGTGCTGGCAGCAATCATGTAAAGCGCCTGTGGTCCTCTCTCTGCTCGCTGGTGTAAATGTGAATGGGTCCCTCAGGTGGGAGCGAGCGCGGCGCACTGATTGTTTTCTTCCTCCACTCGTCTCTGCAGAGCTCCGTTATGTAACGTCTCCTCTCATTCCCTTCAGGACCCATCTGAGCCAGGATGCTCAGCGCCGGTGTGAGTTTCGTCTTACGATGGTCGTCGTGCACAAAGATGGAATTCTTGTTCGATTTGTGCAGCGGGAGGTTTGATCTCGAAATAACTCGAGGTCACAGATTTGATCACTTCCCGTTTTTGTCCCGAGCCGAGCCGCTGTCCTCCCACACAGCCGAAACCACACTGCAGCTACGCTAATCTGGAAATTCATCTCACGCTTAACACACTTCGCCCGTGTGGCTCTGACGGATGGTGGGGAAATATTTTTGCTTTAAATCATATTATTGATCCAATTTTGCTTGGTTAAAACTCAAATATCTGATTAAAGCTCATTAAAGACCCTTTGAATAACAAGTGAATCATATCAAGGCCGGAAAATTAGGTGTTGCCAAGGTTACAATGTAAGATGAGCGTAAAGAAGGACATTTTCCATGAACTAGTTTAATTCATTGGAAATCAACAGTTTAATCTTGTAATGAAACTTGTATTTTCAGAGGATAAGAGATGAAAAGTCCTCTTGTATAATTCAGACAGACTGGATGTGTCTTTGTGTTGAGGACAGCGTCTGTGTCTTTGTGTTGAGGACAGCGTCTGTGTCACCAGCTGATCACAGTCTGATCGTTGTACTCGTGAGTTGATCACAAGAAAAGAACTGAGTCGCATCCGCAAATTCAAATTCTGTGAAAGTGACAGAAACGTCTTCACAAAGAGGAAGAGACGGAAGAAAGAAGTGTGATGGTGGAAAGAATAGACTGTATATAAAGAGGATCAGTGACTGTATATAAAGACCATCAGTGACTGTATATAAAGATGATCAGTGACTGTATATAAAGACGATCAGTGACTGTATATAAAGACGATCACTGACTGTATATAAAGATGATCAGTGACTGTATATAAAGACGATCAGTGACTGTATATAAAGATGATCACTGACTGTATATAAAGATGATCAGTGACTGTATATAAAGATGATCAGTGACTGTATATAAAGACGATCAGTGACTGCATAAGTCAGCTTCTTTGAAGACTGACGTATAAAAAGACTTCACAAGGTTTAAATAACCACAGAGACCTAAAGGAACCAGAAGAACCTGGTTCTGCATCAGACCACAAACATGAAGCTGGATGAACGTGTCTGTTACGCTGATGGAATAAAGTATAACTATATATATGTATGTCACTAGATATTCTGAACCTAATGCTGAGTTTATATATAAACAACGTAATGAAATCTACAAACTTATTTCACTGGTCTAACCTCATTAATGAGGAAGCACAGAGACGTTCTGCAGGTAACTGAGGAAAAACCTCGGCCTCCGATTGGTCAAAGCAAAGATTCCAAAGTGTCAGCACTGTTCTGTTTCCTCTTCTTCGCCTGTTTCCGGCGGTGTGGTTGTACGTTTCTCAGCAGCGACACCTATTGTTAAGGAGAAGACTGCAAGTCACCGCGCCTCAAGTCTGAAAGGAAGCAGCGTCGACGCACGAGGACCAATTCATCAAGCTTCACCACAGCTTTAAAAACTGTAAAAACTATAAACTATATTGAAGTAATTCATACACAACAAACTGCTTTAACCCAGTGATGTGTCTAATTAAACATATTGAATATCATTTCATTTATAAAGTGACGTCTACAGGGAACACGACAGAGAGTTGTAGGTTTGCACCTCATGACATGAGAATGTAAATAAATCTATGTCGACTTTTAATCACTGAGCTGTAACGTCGGTGCTTCATTAAATCTCCAGCACGGTCTCAAACAAACTGAGATTCATTATTTCTTCTTCAAAGCTCATAACTGAAGAGTTGATTAAGCTCAAATGTTTTTGCTGCACAAACGAATCCGTCGCCTCTTTGTTATTAACGTTCTGAGGCCTGTTCGGAAAATGAATCTTTAATTTCTCTGCTTCCACGAACTAATAAAACTTCTGAGATGTAGAAACTTCGACTAAACCGCTGCGACTTTGTCCTGAAAACATGTTTTTAAAAAAAGGGTTTGATTAAGTTTATATGATCTATAATAAAAAATATATTACCTATAATTCAATAAATATAGTTTCACTTATTTTCTGTGTTGAGGATTCTCATATCTGGGATCCAGAGGCCTTCAAGGACGCAGTAAATCAGACACACACACACACACACAACACACACACACACACACACACACACACACACACACACACACACACACACAAGATAACTATAAATATCTACAACCATTCAAACGTTCGTAACTTCAGGTCGGCCATCGCTGCTGAATCGATCCCTGTGAGAAACTCTGAGTTCCACTGGTTGTGAGTGAAGTTCTCCTGAAGCAGAACCACAGCACTTACCTGTCGTCAGCAGTCCCATCAAACTTTTCCAACGGCCGTTACTGATTTCTACTGGTCTCGTCTGCTCTGTCGTGGTTTGGTTCCTGGTTCTGGTTTTGGATTTGCTGCTGGTTTCTGGATCTTGCGTCTCTGGTTGGGTTTTGATTGGTTGAAGCAGGTTCTGGTTGTAATCCTGGTGGATGTGCTGGTTTCAGTAGAAGCAGGAGGAGACGTTGTGGTTCCTGTTGCAGAACCTGGAGCAGAACTTAGTAAAGTGGGTTTTGTGGAGTTTCTGTCCGGCAGCAGCGTGAGAGGTCTCAGAGCTTCAGATTGTATTCTGGGAGCTGCTCCGCCCATCCTGTGGAGAAGGAGGAAAGAGGGAGGAAGAGGAAGATAGGGAGGAGGCGGGTGGGAGGTAAGGGAGAGGGAGGCCAGGATATCAGGAGGGGGGAGGAGGGGGAGAGGAATTATTTTTAAAAAACATGTCAGAAGAGAAGAAGAGTTTTTTAGCTGTGTGGAGAGTTTGAGTGGAAACTGGGTCAGACACAGTTTGTGTTGAGGCCATTTCAGGTTCACTTCTGTTACACAATGTGTGGAGATCGGTTTTCATGGCAACTGAACGAGCAGCAAACCGACGCTAAGCTGCTCGTATTATATAAAGTTTTAAATATTGATTCTCAGATGAGTTTAGGATGATGTGGGAGACATTTATCAACGTGAAGTGATGCAGACGCTGGTTTCTATTCACAGATTTATCAATTCACTCTGGTGCTTGAAAACATGTGAATGTTTAGACCCAGAGGTCGACACGTTTCATCACAGGCCTTAAAATCATTACTTTAGTCTACGTGTCATATTAGATGGTGAACATCAGAAGTTCAGTCTGTCTCCTGTGGAAAATGAGGAAAGTTAAACTTTAGTTTAAGTCTCACAAATAACAAAGTACTTGATGATTTGTCTGATCAGCTCCACGTGATCGTCAGCATCAGGACTTTGAGTGAGAAACTGAGTCTGTTGAGAAGAAAGAGCCTCAGACTCAGACTCAGACTCAGACTCAGAGGAAAGTGTCTCTTCAGTGAAGGAAAGGTTTGGTCGTCTGTGACGTTATCGTCACGTCTGTTGATTCTCAACAAACAGATTAGCAGAGAGAGCAGAGGTTCTCCTCGCTGCTTCATCTTCTTTTTTTTTTTTCTGGGAATTTTTTGACTAAGAATACGTTTGTTTTCTTCAACATGGAACCAAAACCTCTGTGGTGCACTTGAGCCCGTTGAGCAGCGATGTTCGAACCTGGACACGACAGATAGTGTGAAGCAGCTTCCTCCATTTTGTCATCTGCAGCCAATGAAAGCAGCTTTGTGGTGTGAAGATGAAACTGTGACGGGACCTGATCCACTACACGATCAGGTGCAATCAGTCCCACTGTTTTACAGATGTGAGGAGTCGGCAGCAGCTGAGCTCGATCAAAACGTTCATCCACATGGATCTGAGGAGGGAAAACCTGAGAGCAGGATTATCTGCCAGCTCCAGAGATGTGGATGTTCTGAAGCTGCAGATTTAATGTGAGGCTGTTTGATGAAGGCTGCTGACGCTGCTGATAGAGCAGCAGACTGATGACTGTTGTGCTTATAGTTTCCCACAAAGTCTAATGAAACAGAATCTGTTGTCGTGCGTCGGATCAATAAATCAGATTAAATCCTGTATTGACACAGTTGGTGTGTTGAGTGAAGCTCTGCCTGTTCAAACTCAGTCGAATGTCCTGCATCTGTCAGCTGTTTATTCCAAACATTAATATGCATCGAATGTAAATCGGATTCTTTACATCTTCGATTCAGTTTCTGCCACAAGGGAAGTGAGTTAAAGTGTCTCAGGTGAAACTGAGGCAGTCGCTGCAGGCTCAGCAGTGATGAGGAGTCTTATCGGACCGTCGTGATGAAGACGGAGCTGAGTCCAATGATCTCCATTCCTTCTCTCACCTGAGACCTGGGAGAAGGAGATGGCAGATACAAGCCTCTGAGATCAGTTTCCTGTTGAGGAGTCTGGGCTCGGCCTCAGAGATAAGGCGAGGAGCTCAGACATCCGGAGGGAGCTGGGCTTAGTGCTGCTCCTTCAGAGGAGGCGGTTGAGATGAGGATCGTCATGATGCACTGAGCGGAGGCTCTGGTGTAGAACAGAAACATGCAATGTATTTTACCATCTGCCAACAGAGTCACTCTGATTCACATTGAATCTCTGAGCTCAAACCTCCACAAGGGTCAACACATCCTGACGACTCGTCCACACCTCGTTGGGTTCAGAGCTTCAGACTCTTCACTTCAGTCTGAACCTGAACATCAGGTGGGAAAGGTTCCTCAGAGCAGAAGAGGTGAGCTGGGTCTGGATCAAACACAGAGCAGCATGTTTCCGTGGCAACACAGACAGCGGGAGGACAATTTAAAAAGACTTGAAGCACTTCCCGTCACTCACACTTCCTGTTTCCAGTCTGGGTTGCCAAGGAAATGGATGTTTGGCAGGAAAAAGCTGAGAAGCACTGATAACACACACACACGCGCACACACGCACACGCACACACACACACACACACACACACACACACGCACACACACACACACACACTATTCTGTGTGTTTCTTGTTTTAGACCAATCCAGACTCACTATGGATCCAGTTCAAACTAAACGACTGGATTTCCCTTTTCCCCATTCGCCGGTGGGGAGAGGTGCAGAGAACCCACATGTTATTCTGCATTTAGAGTTCGGAGTGGGCGGCACTGACACGTCATTGTTTCACTGTTTTACAGCTGAAATTATGAGTTGATTATTTGACTCAAATATCAAACATATCCCAGCTCCGTTTTTTTTTTTTAAAACTCTTGTGGATTTTGCTGTGTTAATGTATTTATCACCTCCAGGGATTTACAACCTGTGTCCTGCACCTGCTTTAACACAGGTTCCTCTCAGGAGAAGAGTCGGATCTAAACCTGTTAATACATTTGGTAGAAGTGAGTTAAACATCTGTCTACATCTGTATTCATCATGTATCTGCACCTCGTCTCACGTGGACCTGAATCTGAAGGTCCGGATTCGGCCCTCGACACATTTCAGCCGTACAGTTGTGGTCAGATCTCAGAAGATGTATTTCATTGTTAGGTGTGAACATGGTGTGTGTGTGTGTGTGTCAGCGAGAGAGAAAACACAGTGTGTATTATCAGATCCTGCCATTGGTTACCATGGCAATGGCCAAGGGAGCTACATTTCCAGGACAGACACACACACACACACACACACTTTATCTTGTCAACTTTCTCACATCACTGGGAACCAAAAAGCTGCCAAAAAGAACCGGAGGTGAAATCTGCTCAGTTTTCTTCGCTTCTGAACAAGAGCAAAGATCCTGAAGCGCTTTAAACGCCCCCTAGAGGCTGGAATGTTCATCACAGCCAACTACAATTAAAGGTTCAGAGTGTGGGATTTAGAGACATCTAGTGGTGAGGGAGTAGATTGCAACCAAATGAATACTCTTCACTTCACCCCTCCATTACCTTCAGGTGACAAAAATGTGAAAGGTGTTTAATTTGTCCATTCAAGGCTACTGTAGAAACCGTAGACTGTAAATAAAGATGGCCGAGTGTAAAGATGACAGAATCTAGAGGGTGAACAGCTGTACAGAGGAATCTGAAGCTTAAAGATGGACGACACTTCTCCAAAGTGTCAAGATGGTTTAAAGTGGTTAAAATAAATCAATCACACAGTGACATTTAATTAAAAAGAGCCAGGACACTTCAAAACCTCTCATCATGTCTCTCCAGCATCTCAGCTGTGTTCGGGCATTTCTGTTCTGAAACCGATGATCCGACATCCACACCCACTTCAGGACACGATGGGTCAGATGTGCAGAGATGAGAGAAGCAACAAGGACTCAAATGTGCTCAGTTATTCCCGTTTAAAATGAAAATGAAAATCACGCCCACAGATCAGAAGACATTTTGTGTTTTTGACTTGCAGCTGCCAGACGCCACAGATCATCTGAGCATGACGTGGAGGGAAATGGTGGCTCCAGGTTTTCCTGCTAGAATGATTCTGCAATGAGTTGGGACATTTTGGTGAAATCGGGCAGACTGCCTTTAACCCTTAAACACCTAAAACGCAGCCTAATTAACTTCTATTAATTCAGCTCTGAACTCCTCGATACTCCTCAAACTATCTGGTCTCATCATCTAATGGACGTCCCAACTGACAGTGAGCGAGAGGCGGGACACATCCTGGACAGGTCGTCAGTGCATCGCAGGACCGACACACAAGAACAATGGACATGTTGTGTAGTTGGTGTTTGTGAAGCAGCAGCAGCAGGTTGTCGGGTCCGACTCGTTCACACCAACAGGAACATGTGGGGAACATCCAGGCGAGGGGCGGAGCCTGTAGAGCAGCAGGGGCGGAGCCTGTAGAGCAGCAGGGGGCCGGACATGACGTATAAACTCTGCTGTGGAAAGATCAGTGTTGTTGTTTACAGCTCATCCACACCGGCGTCGGCCCTCATCACCAAAAGATCTGGAACCTCCTCGTGTTTCCAAGTTGACGTCTTCGTCTTCTACGTGTACGGCTCCTCTTCTTCATCCTGAGATGTTTGTGTTCTTCCAGTTTCACGTCCGTCACGTGTTAGAAACCTCATCAACACGTCCACTCGCTCTCTGGGAAGCTTCAGGACATTGTCCTGCTGTTTTCTTCAGAAAATGTCCAGAGTCACTGACTCAGACGTTTGTTCTCACATAGAGAACCTGCAGAACATGTGAGGAACACGTGAGGAACACGTGAGGAACACGTGAGGAACACGTCAGGACTTCAGATCATGTCTGAAAGCAACTGAAAACGTGTGAAAGCTCAAATTAGCTGCAGATAAATGTCTGAATTCCCGTTTGCAGAAACCACCACAATATTGTCCCTGAACAGGAGAAACAGCGACAAATTAAAACAAACTATCGCTAACGCAGCAGTTTAACCTCTGATCGTCAAGTCACTCAGCTGAGGCTCAATGTGCTGCCATGACAACCACGAGATGTTTGTAGGGTTCGATTTCTCTTTTCCCATTTCTCTGCGGAGGGGGGGCTGATCACCTCTCTGGATAGACGGTCTGAGATTACAGCCTACACACTCTCTGCTGCTCTTACATAACACACACACCAAGGAGGAAACCGAAACAGGAAATAAGACGACGAGAGAAGGAAAGAGAGGAGGACGGAAGGAAGGAGGGAGGGAAGAGAGGAGAGGAAGGAAGGAGATGCAAGTAAGCAAAAGAGCAGATGAGGGAGAGGAAAGGAGGAAGAAACAAGAAGATGGGAAGAAGAAAAAGAAAAGAAAGAATGACAGGACATGAAATGAAAGGTAGAGAGGAGAGGTGAGAAAAATGAGTATAATGAAAGAGGAGAGGAATAGAAAGGAGAGGAGGAGAGGAGATGAGAGGAGATCAGATGAGAGGCGAGGTGATCAGATGAGAGGAGAGGAGAGGAGAGGAGAGAGGAGAGGAGAGAGGAGAGGAGAGGAGAGGAGAGGAGTGGAGACGAAGAGAGGAAGAGAGGAAGAGAGGAGAGGAGAGGGAGAGAGGGAGAGGGAGAGGAGAGGAGAGGAGAGGGAGAGGAGAGGAGAGAGGAGAGGACGTTTTGGGAAGGAAACACATAGAAGGAAAAAAATAATTGAAGGAAGAGAGACAGGAAAGTGAACAAAGAGAAAACAAGGACAGGATACGAAAGAGGGAGAGAATAAAATGACAGGAAATAGAAAGAGGAGAGGAGGACATTCATAAAGGAGAGGAGCCAAATGAACAGCCGAGAGGAAATGAAGTAAGGAGAGACAGAAAAGATGAAGACAGAACAGACGATGAGAGGAAAGGAAATGAAAGGAGATGACAAGATGAAGAAAAAGGTAAAGTATGAAGAAAATTAAGTCACTACTTTTAAAGTTACAGAGCTGCATTAAGTCACACACACACACACACACACACACACACACACACACACAGAGAGCTGCAGAGAGACTCACCCAGAGAGATCAGCGACTCGTTCTCCATGATGATAAACTGAAAAGAAAAAGGACTGATGGAGAGAGACAGAGAGGAAGAGAGGATGGAAGATGGGAAAAAAAGAAGAGGAGGAGGAAGAAGTGGAGGAAGAGGTGTATCGGAGATGAAAAGAGAGAGGGAAGAAGAGGGAGAGAGATGGAGAGAGAGAGAGGGGGAGGGAGGGAAGGAGAGGCAGAATGAGTGGAAGGCTGGTCGGTTCAGCCCACACACTGCTAGCATGACACACACTGTGCATACGTGTGTGTGTGTGTGTGTGTGTGTGTGTGCACGTATGAGTGTGCACGTTGTCTCCCACTCCAATGCGTGGGTTAGAAAACACACCTCTCTCTCTCTCTCTCTCTCACTGACTTACGAGCGAGAGAGGGAGTCCAACACAGAGAGAGAGAGGGGGGGGGTAAGCAGCGTGGGTGTGGAGGAGCGGCCCCGTCACCATGGCAACGACGCAATAGGGGGGAAAATGAGGGGGATTCTGCATCCGAGCATCATCATCATCATCATCATCATCGGCGAGTGATGATGAGCGTTGTTGCACGACAGATTTTCTGATTTTGTTTGATTTAATGACTCTTCTCCTGAGTCACATCCGACCAATCAGAGCACACGTGGCAGCGTCACATGAGTGTTTTCCGCATGTGACCCTCTCTCACCCGTCACTGAGTGGGAGTCGATGGAGGGTTCGAGGATCAGTCGTCAGCCTCTCTCTCCAATCACGTGACCACACACGTCACATGACCCGCTTCATATTTGTGTTGAAGTGACACTGATGATCCGCGCGGCCTCGTTCAAAACTAACGGCGGGAGGTTCTAGTATCATGGCGATGCCCCCCCCCCCACCATCTTTAGTCAAGAGCGTTGTCTGTCAGTTTGAGGACTTTCACCGCTGTCACTCAAATCCCTGCGCTTGCACTCATATTTTGTCGTTTGCGCTCCAGCTTCAGCTCTTCTCACACAAACGCTGTTTCTGATCTCAGATTATTTCTTTTGGTCTTTGATTTTTTTTGGTTCAACAATAATTCACCAACCAATAGAATGCCTGTGACCTTTGACCTCCGAAATCTAATCAGTGAGTGCTAATATGTCACATTCACAGGAACTTGAGATCACTGTCACCATGACCTTTGACCTTCAGGCACCAACAAGTAATCATTTCATCTTTGAGTCCAAGTATACGTTTTTTATAACTTTGAAGACGTTCCCTAAACCGATCGTAAGATACCACGTTCAAGAAAAACACAAACATAAGTCAAGAGGCCATCGTGACCTTGAGCTTTGACCTTTGGCTTCCAAAAGGAAATCCAAGTTCAAGTGAATGTTTTAAACCAAATGTGAAAGAATTCCCTCGAGCTGTTCCGTAGATATCACATTCAGGCAACAAATACATTATGGGAACTCATTTTATTTGTCATCACTACACCTGCATTCTATTGGTTGGATCATTTTTTTTGTGATAAGACGTTTTTTTTACAGTTTCATTGATTTCGTTGAGAATAATTTCTGGACTTTGGTGAAAACATCGATGAGTGTTTGTTATTTGCTGCAGATCCAGTGAATTTAAATGTGGTTTCATCTGAGGAACGTTTGGACCAAATGACAAATAAACACGTTCAGTAATCATCAGGTCCCGAGATTATCATGTCATGACATTATAATTATTAGTAACATCATTACATCTGTATCACTGTTATTATCACTGTCATTATAACAACCAGTGCAACAGGGTTTTAAAAACTGTTTAATTGCTCTTGAGGCTTTTTGTTTGTTTTGTGAGGAAACTTAAATCCAGATGTGCAGCCATTGTGTAGAGATGAAGATCCAGCTGGAGTGCTGGGTCACACCACCCCCTGCTGGCCTGGAGCAGCATGTACACTTACATTTTATTTATTTGAGTTGAAACTTAAACAAGAAAAGAAAAAGAAGTGAATCTTTGAAAACATCAGAACTTGAATGAGTCGAGTTTCTGTTTGTTTAAAAACCTGGGTTTGATTCGAGCTGCACTTCTGCCTTTTGGGATTTGCATTTTAATTTTCGGCCAGAAACAGACTTGATGACAGGACTGTCTGGTTACCATGGCAACAGCCTACCCGTGGGACACTGAAACCTGCGAGTCTGTCGGCCGAGTCAGACGGTGAATCCTGACAACTTAAAGATATATAATCATTATGTTTTTATTTGTCTTCATCTGTTGGGTGAGTTTAATATTTTATCAAACACAACGTGGATGTTTTAAACAAGATTAAACACTAAATCAGACGACGTTTCAAGTCAACGTCAACATGGTGGAATCTGTGTTTTGCACTCAGGGAGAACCGCAGCAGTCGAGCAAACAGACACGAGACAGACAAACACATCTTTGTTTCAACACTCAGCTCCTTTATTTAGAAAAAGTCAAACATCCTCCTGCTGCTTTAAACTAACAAACTAGTTCTCAGTCCGAGACGATGGGAAACATTTAGAAAATCGCTGAAACGTTTCACAAAAACTAACGACTCTAAAGCTACGACAGCAGAGCAGATATTACAGTGAGTACAGTAATGATCAGTGCTGTATTGATTCATGTTTTCTCATCAGTCTACAAACTGTTTCTGTGTGCGTTTGTTTTACGTCTCTGTTGGTCCCTTCAGTAACAGATCCATGTACGCTCCGGTCACCAGACTCTCCGGGGAAACGCCCAGCTGCTCCATCAGACCCTCAGCCACCTGAAAAATAAACCAATGAGCATCAGCACCTTCAGGCGCAGTACTCCACAGTACTACAGTACTCTACAGTACTCCACAGTACTACAGTACTCTACAGTACTCCACAGTACTACAGTACTCCACACTAGTTCAAATGCACCAAATGAACGTCCTCTTCTGTTTCTTCTTCTACTGTTTAATTCTGTCTCTACTTCCTGTGATTGGTCCAAAAGTCCAAACTATCCAACAAAGTGTTTTCACTGCAAACCAACAGAACCAGGTTCAGTTTGATCCAGACCCAGAACTCCTCCTCTGCTCTGAGGAACCTTTCACACCTGATGTTCAGGTTCAGACTGAACTGACGAGTCTGAAGCTCTGAGACAAACCAGGTGTGAACGGGTCCTGAAACATGAGGTTTTAAACTCTAGGTTGAATTTACAGAAACAGCTTTGTTTGAGTTTACAGACCAGAATCTTCACGATTAGTCAGATGATCGATTAATTGGTTCAAAAGACAGAAATCACAACATTCCATGAAGCTGCACACAATCAGCCGGTCCACTTCCAGAGAGCGCTCGCAAAGTAATCCTCAGTTAATTGGATTGAATGGAGCTAATTGGTCAAAATAATAATTCACACGTGCTTCTGAACAAAAGGGTCACATTTTATTTACGTATTGGAAAATAAAGTGTTGATTATAAATCATAACCAAATACTAATCTTTATTACAGGGAGGAAGGTTTTGTCTGTATCTTGTCATCATTCTGCTGCTGAACGCTGCCGTTGAGGAGTCGAAAAACACTCATAAAAAAAGTTGATCCGAGGAACGTCACTGAAGCTCAGTGACACATTCACGTTTCAAGTTACAGCGACTGAGAATAGAAAACCCACCTGTTGTCCGTCCTCAACCGTCTGCTGCGGTCGCATCACCACCTGCAACACAAGCACATGATTCAGAGGCTTCACCTTCAGTCTGAACTCGGTTCCACACGTTCACTTCGCACCTGCTTTGTCTTTCAGGACGATTCAGTCTCAGTGTTCGGCTTCTGGGAAATCTCACAACTTCAAACAAATTCAACAACATCCTCGTTTGTTGTTGGGTCACGACGACGATACAACTGTGTACACACAACGTCTGTGTGTGTCTGTCCAGATGGGAACGTTTCTGATCCCCCACCAAACACATTGTGTGTGTGTGTCTTTCAAAAGTTTTGGTTCAGTACCATCATTGTGAGGACATTTTGGCTGGTCCTCACAAATTCAAAAGTCTGTTTGTGTGTGTGTGTGTGTGTGTGTGTGTGTGTGTGTGTGTGTGTGTGTGTGTGTGTGTGTGTGTGTGTGTGTGTACCTCCAGTTCCATGTAGTTTCCCAGTCCCTCCACTGTGTCCAGGTGAACTCTGGTCTGACCAATAAGAAACAGCCGCCGCTCCTTCCGTACCTCACCTTTGACCCCGAGGGCGTCTGACAGCACCGTCTACACCCACACACACACACCCACACACACACACACACACACACACACACACACACACACACACACACACACACACACACACACACACACACACACACACACACAGCAGTGTTAGTAACCTGGCTTTACACCCTCATGTTGCCATGGAAACACAGGTTGGTGTTTTACCTGGAGACTCCGCGGGTCGTTCGTCGGACTGATGGAGTAACGGGACAGTTTGGGTCCGTCGGTGTCCGGACGCTCGTAGAAGATCAGCTGACCTGATCCGTTCTAACAAACAGGTCAGTCACTTTTGTACAGAGGATATTTGTGTATTTCATTGACACACAAACACACACACGCACCATGAAGTCTCGTAGCTTCAGTCGTCCGCTGCTGCAGTTGTAGAAGGTGTCGTGCTGCCTGATGATCGTGCCGTCTGATTGGCTGAGGCGTGCCGCCTTCTCAGCGAACTGCGTCGGGTCGCCCACTTTGGCTTTGATCTCCACGTTGGACGGCATGTCTCTTCTGAGCGTGTGCAGAGCAGAGGGAGAACAGGAAGTCAGCAGACGTCTCATCCAATGATTCTATTCTGTTCACAAAATAAAACTTCTTTCTTTAAGGGGACAAATAAATTCATTGAAAAGTCACATCTGACCACAACGTTCTTCTTTTCCTTCTTCTGAAACAGTTTGATGTTGACGGCTAAATTAAAATGAAAGCAAACAGCTGATGAATCAACTACTAATATCATAATAATATTCATAGCTGTGAGTTTCTAAATTCATCTTGGGATCGATAAAGTATCTATCTATACATCAATCATCTATCTATTTATATATCTATATTTATCCATCTATCTATCATCTATCGACACAAGGAGGAAAGAAACATGCATTTATTTACATTTTATCATTTTAAATTTGGACTGTATAATAGTATATCTATCTACAGATATATGCATATATACATAAATACACACATGTAGATCACCAACATGTTACAGTAAACAGTGAATATGAAGTTTATATATAGATTATATAGTTGATATAAATATAAACTTCAGTCTCACCTGACTCCTGCTTCTTTCTCACTCTGCTCGGATTTTACCGCCACGACACTTCACTTCCGGGTTGTAGCCGCGGCGCTGATCTGAGAACAGCCGGAAATCGCGGAGGATGCTGGGAGGCCCGAGAGGAAACTGACCGCAGATCAGCTGTGACACACGTTGCTCCGCCTCCTCCTGACCCTACTTCCTGTTGATGCTGCGAGGCTGTTAGTGATGCGTCACCACCACCTGCTGGTCTGGAGGACTGGAGGAAACTCATTTAATCTCTGTGCAGTTAGTGGAGCTAAGAATCATTAGAAGATTAAAGATTATCAATAAGTTCATCAAATTGTATTATTATTATCTGAGCTATGAGCTTTGTCCTCTGGTTTGGACACAATGTAAATTTCTATCTGACTCAATATTATTGTTTTCATTTTGTTATTCGCTGTCATTGTGTTGTTTCCTTTCGTAGTTTTAAAAAGTGCGACCAAAATAAAACAAGTGATGAAATGCTTCTCCCTGATTGGTTGAATATTACAAACACTGACATCATGTTCTGGCTGAGAGCGTTTCTGTTTATATCATGTTCGTGTGTGTGTGTGTGTGTGTGTGTGTGTGTGTGTGTGTGTGTGTGTGTGTGTGTGTGTGTGTGTGTGTGTGTGTGTGTGTGTGTGTGTGTGTGTGTGTGTCTGTTGCCTGGCATTACTGGGCAGGATGATGAGAGAGAGAGAGAGAGAGAGAGCTACAGAGAGAGAGAGAGAGAGAGAGGGAGAGAGAGAGAGAGAGAGAGAGAGAGAGAGGGGGAGAGAGAGAGAGAGAGAGAAAGAGAGAGACAGTGAGCAGAGAAGCAGAGAAACCTGATGAAAAGCAGCTCAGAGGAAAACCAAAGACGTGTGTGAGTGTTTCTGTGACTTTGATGTTCCAGTAGTGTTTATGTGTGAAGGTTACAGACAGGTTCATGTGAGTGGTATTAAGAGTCCCAGTGGTCTGTCCGTCTGTCCGTCTCTCTGTCTCTCTGTCTCTCTGTCTCTCTGCTCGTCTCTCAGGTCGTCTCAGGATGACCGTCACTTACTCCAGTAAAGTCGCCAACGCCTCCTTCTTCAGTTTCCACCGGCTGCTGCTGCGCTGGAAGGGAAGCATCTACAAGCTGCTGTACCGGGAATTCACCGTGTTCGTCCTGCTCTACACCGTCCTGAGCGTCGTGTACAGGTCACACACACACACACACACACACACACACACACAGTGTACATGTATGTGCTCTCACATGGATCTCTGCATCATAAAGTAAATCCACCTGATGCTCTACGATAATAATCTGTATAGGATTGTAATTATTTGATAATTTGGTTTCAATCCAGAATATGTAACCTTCTCTGGAGGAGGGTCATGTGTGAACACAAAGGATTGAACAAGAGGCTCCGCAGCTTCTGCGACTTTCTGCGACTTTCTCCGCCTGGCCAAAAGTGAAGCCAAAGTGTCTGGATCGCCCCCTGGTGGCAGTTAAGGTCATAAACCCTGCCCCCTGTCAGCCGATGGGACATGGAGCAAACCCAAAAAATCATGTTAAAAACATGGTTTGTTTTTAATCAGTTATTTGATGATACAAAAACAGGCTGAGACGTCATGATTGACAGCTGAGACTGACTCATATATTTCAGACTGACTGGTCACTGCGGTGAAACTAGCGGTTGGAATGGGAGACGCGTCGTCCGTCTTTATTTACAGTCGATGGCTTCAACATTCAACTGTAAATCTTAATGCTTCTGATTAGCTGTTGATGATAAGTGAGTTTTGCTGGTTGTGGATTTCCTGTGTCGTCTGTTTTCAGACTCGTCCTCTTCGACGATCAGAAGAGACTGTTTGAGAAACTTTCCATGTACTGTGACAAATACGCAGAGCAGATCCCCGTCACCTTCGTCCTGGGTACGTCTCAATATCTAACACAAGGTCTCCTGAAGCCGGTGCTGCTGCCCTCACGCCCTTCTGACAGTTCATGAAAGGAAACTAAAATAAAGTTTTATTTCAGCATCATTTCTGCTTTGTGATGAGGCCTTTTTGTTTCAGACCAATGACTGTATCTAAAGATGGACGACATGACGGCTCCCTAAAGTGTTGACTTAAGATCTCAATCGCACCCCTGGTGGCTGGTTGCAGTATAGGTCATAAACGCTGCCTCATTGAAAACTCAAACTCCACGATCACTGTTGCACCGACTCTGACTCCAAAAGTCAAAGATGGCAGCGCCTGCATCCGAGTTATTTCAGCTAGACGTGGAGACGCGTTGACCGTCTTTATTTACAGTCTGTTGTTTGGAGACAAAAACTTTGGTTCATACCAATTTCTCAATTTGCAGCTCTGATCCAAAATGTTAAGGGGATAGAATATTCAGAGCCTTCACCTGTTACCAGAGGAAACGATACCCTGACATCCTCATCTGTTTCTGTGGTCAATGTAACCTGTGGTTTAGTTGGGTCACTAAACACCTGCAGTTTAACCAGACTCCTTCCAGAGAATCAGTTTGACTGAGCAACACTAAACAGTCAAACTGTGATCCATAAAACAGACTCAGTGAAGCACAACTGAGAGTCAGAGCCGGGGGATGAAGAGGAAGAGGCCGAAGCCTCATTAGCTGCTAATGGAAACAGATCATTAATGATCGGGCTAAAAGCAGGATGAGTGTTTTTGTATCTGATCAGAGAATCAGTGAAAACTGCCTCATGTTTCCACAGTTTCCTCCAAACAGATAGGAGACAGTGCCCCCCCCCATTCAATAAACAACAGAAACTAATGCAAATCCATAGTTTATACACATTTTGCATCTTTGTGGTCACGTATGATTCCGTGTCTCTTTGTTGAAGGTTTGCACGTCACTATGGTCGTTTAGAGTCGTTGTATCTTGGTAAATAGAGTAAATCTTTCTCTGTGCTGTTCACTGGTTTGTGTTGCAGGTTTTTATGTGACTCTGGTGGTGAATCGATGGTGGAACCAGTTTGTGAATCTGCCGTGGCCCGACAGACTGATGTTCCACATCTCCAGGTACTTTCACACAACTCTCAACATACATGTGCTCTTTGTGAACTGGTGAAAAGAGGCGAGAGATCGTAGAATGGTTCCAGTCTTATAGACGTTTAGATTTAAAATCGTGTCTCCTAATTTCTTTAGAATCAAACCAACTAGTGTTGAATGCGTCTGAGTGAACACGACGAACTGAACAGATCTAAAACCAGTAGATAAATATTAAGGAGAGTTAAAGTGGAAAACAAAGAGTGTGACAAATGTTTAGATATTATTGTAAATTTTATTTAAAGGATTAAGATTTCATTACGATCAATTACAGGACACTAAAGGCTAACTAGCTTAAGTTAAACTAACTAAATACGACTCAGAGACCAGGAAAAGGTCACATGGTTTCCAGTAATTAGACTCACTGTTAACATCCTTGTGTTTCCTACAGCTGTGTTCAGGGTAAAGATGAATATGGCCGCCTCCTGCGCAGGACGCTGGTTCGATACGTCAACTTAACGTCGCTCCTCATCTTCCGTTCCGTCAGCACCGCCGTCTGCAAACGATTCCCGACCATGGACCACGTGGTGGAGGCAGGTAAGCGACTGTTTCGTGTCGCTCTGTCGCTTTGTGTTACTTTAATGTCTCTGTAATTGTGTGGTGTGGTAATTTTACATCTTTTTTAAGGCACTTGTGTTTTGATTGTTTGTAGTGTAATCTCCAGATATAGTAACAGTCGGGGCCACCGGACGTGAACCCGTAGGTTACTTCTTCCATACTGATACTGCTCAGCTCAAACAGCTTGAGTTCAGTGTTTCCAGTATAAGTTTGTGGGTCCGGATCAAAGTCAGACGGAGTTCAGCTCCTTCCCGGTTGCGTCTCTTCCTTCCTGTAACCGTCTGACGAGGCCCCAGGGATCCACTGGTTATCTGCGGATTAGAGCTGCAGGAGAAACCAGCTGATGACCTGATGAGTGTCTCATCCTCTGTGCTCTGTTCGGCGTTTAACGCCCTCAGCTAAAAGAGCGATCGGCTCCTTTCCCATTGCCAGGAGAGGCGTCTGTTTTTTTTACCCTGGTCATGTTCGATGTCACAAACGAGCCGAAAACATTCTCACCTCGCCGTTTTGCCAAATTAGCACATTCACCCAGGTGTCATGTTTCCATGACTGTTGATCGGAGCTGGAGCCGATAAGATCCTGATTCTACTGCAGAGAGATGTGACCCCGGAGGGAATGATGATTGTAACACATTGCAGACAAAATCCAGATGTTCTTGGTTTTTAACAATCGGTCGTTCTACCTGTTTGTCTCGACACCTGCAGGATTTATGACTCCGGAGGAGAGAAAGGTTTTTGACAACATCCGCTCACCTCACCTGAAGTACTGGATTCCTGTGGTCTGGTTCTCCAACCTGGCGTCTAAAGCTCGACAAGAAGGACGGATCCAGGACAGCATCGACCTGCAGAATATTCTCAATGTGACAGACAGGAGAACAATTCATATTTTATTCTCTATGTCAAAGTATGAGTGTATAGAAGTGAAGTGAAGCGAAATCATAAGCTACAATTTGTATCAGCAGCTGGCGAACACTAACCCTGTCCACGTCCTGTCTCTGCATCCAGGAGATGAACCTGTTCAGGACTTGGTGTGCGACTCTGTTCGGTTACGACTGGGTCGGCATCCCACTGGTCTACACACAGGTCTGTCTTATGTCACGTTTGAAACAGATGCAGCTCATCTAATCATGTCATCATCATTACTGTAACTGGATCAGAGCAATGGAAAACTCCCACAGACAGAGGGAGAGGGGGGCACAGTCCATTCTCCTGTGACGTCCACACGACTGCGTTTTCATTTGATAACTCACCAGCTCTGCTGTGGAGACGTCTGGTGTCATCACCACTGCAGAGTTTTACAGCCACTACGACGGAAAAGTTTTAGTTTGAAAACATTGACTTTGATCACATCCACTTGCTGATTGGTTGTTTTCAGTCCCAACCTCTATCTCCGTCTCTCTCTCTTCAGGTCGTCACTCTTGCTGTCTACACCTTTTTCGTCGCTTGTCTAATCGGTCGACAGTTTCTGGACCCCAAACAGTGTTACCAAGGTCATGACCTCGACCTCTACGTCCCCGTCTTCACCCTGCTGCAGTTCTTCTTCTACTCCGGCTGGCTGAAGGTGAGTTTACTTTGTCGTTGGTTAAAGAACAAAGATCTGCATGTTTCTCTCTATTCCTTCTTCCAGTTTGTCACTCAGTCGCACTCACACCTCGTTTCTACAGCAAATACTCACAGGAACACATAATGTGGATCACTGCTGATCACGTTTCAAATCATGTTTCAAATTCTGAGAAACACGATTGTGCTTCTTAGATTTTGTGGGAATCTGGGCCTGTGATACTTGGGATATATTCCTCATTAACGTGTGTGTGGAGAATACCTGTTAATGATATGTTTGTGGTCGTTAGGTCGCGGAGCAGCTGATCAACCCGTTTGGAGAGGATGACGATGACTTCGAAGCCAACTGGATCATCGACAGGAACCTTCAGGTTGGAAACCGTCACTGCACTGAAAATTAGTTTCATAACAGAGAATGGTTCGTCCAAAGGAAGTGAAACCTCGGCCAGTTTTGGTGGAAACAGAAATGATTAAGGGAGATGTGGGACGTCGAAAGATTTTAAGAATAACTATTTCTCACTAATAAGAGACGTTCAAACTTACTTTACAAGAAGTCGCTTAACAATATGAAGAAGTGACCTGATGCTTCGGTCCTCCAGGCTCCTTAGAAGACAAACATTTCAACACTGTCCCAGTCAATCAGCGTAATTGAATTATTATTTTTGTGTCACATTAGCCAAATAAAATAGTGTTCAAATCCAAACACATACAATAGTGATATTGATATGTACATGTAAACAAAATAACAAAAGTAAATAAATGAATAAATAATGTTTCTATCTTTAGTTTGGGAGGCAAACAAAGTCACGGTCCATTCCTATGACTTCAAAGGAAATGCCTTTGAAGTCATAGGAATGCAACTTGACTTTGGTTGCCTCGTTACAATGAACCTCACTCAGAAGAAGCACAAAGACGAAGACAATTTGCAGAATGCACATCGCAAAACAAAAACAGCTACGTTCGTGCAAAAAGTAGAAGATAAAACAGATTCTGATATGATGAACAACAAGGTAGCTACAGAGATGATAAAGAGAAGCTGTGGAGATGATTGAGGAGACAGCAGATGTTGAGATGATGGGCCACAGAACAGATGAGCAGGTGGAGACCAGCACAGGACGCTCACCGCCTGCCTTGCCCACGGAGACAGAGCTGCTCTTGGACAAGTGTGGCACACTCATTTGCTGCGACAATAAGACGAGTGTCCGCCACATAAAGCGTCTGACTAATAAGACGTTGGAGGGACTTCCGGACGGGCTTGTCCCAAACATGCGAAAGTGCAACAAAGTGAAGAAGGCTGTTATCAGAGGTACGGCATGTGGCTCGTGTTCGTGCTTCCTGCCCCCAACTGGAGTGAAGAAGCTTTTATAATTGAGTGTTTTCAAACCGAGCTCAAGAAGCATCTGGCAGAAGGTCACCTCAGCGACCTCCTGCTGCTTCAGCTCAACTGCAGCTCGAATCAGACTTGGAATTGTCACTTTGTTTATTGTATTTAATATTCTGATGCTGTAAAAGTAACATAATCTCTCTCTATCTCAAGAGCTGATTACAGACCTGCACTGAACACTGGTTGTGTGAGGCTCAAATCCTTCATTTCTCAAGGATTTTCATTGTGAGCCTTTGATCTTAATATGATGACATTTGATTAACTTCATTTGTCACATCATCATGAGACGATGAACTTCTGCTCGGGAGCAGCGGGACTTTGCCTCTCCACGGAGGGTGAGTGGCTCTTAAAAGAGCCGTTGTGTGGTGAGCGGAGTGCGGGCAGGTTACGCTCTCTCCCCGCGGATGCGCCGGGCCAGCTGGATGTCTTTGGGCATGATGGTGACCCTCTTGGCGTGGATGGCGCACAGGTTGGTGTCCTCGAACAGGCCGACCAGGTAGGCCTCGCTGGCCTCCTGCAGCGCCATGACGGCGGAGCTCTGGAAGCGCAGGTCGGTCTTGAAGTCCTGAGCGATCTCCCGGACCAGGCGCTGGAAGGGCAGCTTGCGGATCAGCAGCTCGGTGGACTTCTGGTAGCGGCGGATCTCTCTGAGAGCCACGGTCCCGGGCCTGTAGCGGTGAGGCTTCTTCACGCCGCCGGTGGCCGGGGCGCTCTTCCGGGCGGCCTTGGTGGCCAGCTGCTTCCTGGGAGCTTTCCCTCCGGTGGACTTCCGGGCGGTCTGCTTGGTTCTCGCCATCGTTTCTCTGTCGTCGGAGAGAAGAAGAATGAGGTGAACGCGGACTCGGCGCGGCTCTTAAACCGTTGGCCCGGCTCTGGAGACGGTGACGCTGCCTCAGACCTCCGGCCCCTGATTGGAGAGCGGCTCCCTCCCGGAGCTCAGCGCCGCCCAGAGCGCGACCCGCCCCCCGGAACTCCGCTGCTTATTGGAGGGAACTCTTTTCAAAATGTGCGCCAAAAGTCGTTCGTGTCGAAGGACCCTGCCTGCGCTGCTCGCGGGGATATTAGCGACGCTCTCCGCGGACAGAACCCCAGTTTCCCTGAGATCTGATCCTGGGAATCACATCCAAATGTCTGGAAGACGTAAAACCGGCGGAAAGGCCCGCTCCTCCCGAGCCGGGCTCCAGGTCCCGGTGGGCCGCGTCCACAGGCTGCTGAGGGAGGGGAGCCCCAGTTCATCAGATCAGGATTCATCTGGAGCTCCAACATGTTCCTCAGATAAAGAAGATATTAATCTGTAAAGAATTACTTTCCATCCAGAATCAATAGTTACCGAACAAGAGACGAACATTTTATTGCTGTTCAGACACAATAAGAGAAACACTGAAGAGTTGTTCACATAGTTTACTTTATTTATTAATTTGCATTGTGTACAGGTTCATTTAGTCAAACCAGACACACGTCCGCTCTTGGTATCATGAGACCTTTAACAGCACACACACTGAACCCAGTTCTTCTGAATTCACCATCAGCTCAGTACGAAGTGTATTTTATTATATTTACACAATGTCTCCACCTTCATCTTCTCATCTTCACCGTCCCTGTGTCCTGTAGAGGTTCCTGGGTTTATATCAGATGAACAATCCAGCCCTGTCGTCCACCACTTTACACTGAAACTACACTTTAAGACTTTAAATGCCAAAGTCAAAGTTTAATCATTTTGGTCTGAGGACAAAGTTTCCGGCACTTTCCATGAGGTAGAAATACAGAAACAAATATATATAGAATACATAAATAATCGTAGAAATACAAAAATAAATGAATGTAGAAATGCATAGATAAATAAATGTAAAAATACATTTTCATAATGATTCATGTTTTACTAGAAAATGTTTATTTAATGATGTCTGTAGTGAATGTCCTTGCAGTTACAGCTTCCTGCCATTGGGGGCGCTGTCTGTGATCTGAATGAACCTTTAAGTTTTATACATTTAGATTTTAAATGATACGAAGTCGCTGCTGCTTCAAATTTAAACTTTATCAACTTCTGTTGCGCTCAAATATTGCGTTTAAAAATAAAATCACAATGAAAACACTGTGAAATGGAACAGAATAATATTATATTCATATATTTTATTCCCTGCTCCCCATCATATATTCTGTTAAGTATTTTCCCTCAGGATTAATAAATCTCATCTTGACCCGAGCACAAGAGAAGTACTATTTTACATTTCTACTGTAGCAACATGTACAGTTAGTCCTCTGAAAGTTATGTTTACATTCATAACAGTGACTCATTATTGTGCGTGTCCCAGACAATATAAAGATGAATAATACTTACTGTAAATTATGTACATTACACAATATCTGATAGTATAAATGTACATTTGTATATAATTATTAATACTTCAACTTGATGTGATATATTAACAGTATAACTGAGTAATAGTACCTTTAAGTACAAAGTGCTGCTCAGTGTATAAGGTAGTATGAGCTGTAGTATAGTGATATAAGATCAGGTACAGGTGATGAACTCGTGTGACGGGAGGAAGCAGCTCTCTCGGGTCTCGGGTGTGTGGCTCTTAAAAGAGCCTTTTGTTCGGGTTCGAGTCTGTGACCGCTCACTTCCTCTTGGACGGAGTCTTCTTCGCCGCCGCCCTCTTCGCGGGAGCCTTCTTGGCCGCAGGCTTCTTCGCCGGAGCCTTCTTCACCGGGGTTCTCTTCAGCGGCTTCTTCGGGCTCTTGACGGCCCTCTTCGGGCTCTTGGGCGCCTTCTTGGCCGCCGCGGCCGCCACAGGTTTCTTCGCCTTCTTCGGGGACTTCTTGGCGGCCGGGGCTTTCTTGGCTGCGACGGTCTTCTTGGGCGCGGGAGCTTTCTTGACGGGGCTCTTCTTGGCTTTCACGACCGGCTTCTTAGCGGCCGCTTTCTTGGGGGCGGTCTTGTTCAGCTTGAAGGAGCCGGAGGCGCCGGTTCCCTTGGTCTGAACCAGGGTCTCGTTGTCGACGAGCGCTCTGACGGCGACTTTAACGCGGTTATTGTTCTTAACCACATCGTAGCCGCCGGCCAACAGGACCTTCTTCAGGGCGGCCAGCGACATGCCGTGGCGCTCGGTGGAGGCGGTCACGGCCTGGGCGACGAGGTCGCGGACGCTGGGTCCCGTCCTCTTGGGCTTGGCTGCCGCCTTGGCCGCCGGCTTGGTGGCCGCCTTCTTCTGGCCCTTGGCCGGCGCTGGGGTGGGAGCTTCTTCTGGCATGGTTCCGCTGCTCGGTGTCAGTCAGAGTGATGAAGTCCTGCTGCAGGAGGCCGCTCTTAAACACACCATGAGAACCGTGGAGAGTCAACTCCGCCCGCCGCGGCTCTGGGTGCTGCGAACACCGGACACTTGTGTTTTCTTCTCACCGATAAAACGCCATAAAATCACCGTGGAAGAGGCGACAAGTGTCCGCGGCGGTGACAACCGACACCGGGCGCGTGTGTCTTCAGGTCGGAGGTGCGCAGAGCTCCGGGGATCAGGGCGTTCTGCCCGTGGAGCCCCGAAACCTCGCCTGTTCACCGCGGTGAGCGGCGCCGATCACCGTGTTTTCCCACTAATTTCTCCCCTAAAATGGTTTAAAATGCTCCGGAGCTCCGTCAAAACCAGCTCCCCATCTGCCCCAAATGTTAGTCCAGGGGTTCGGTGTGAAAACACTCAGCTACCGATGATTATTTTATGATAAACTGACGCTTTCTGTCGGCAGCAAACACACCGAGGATCAGGGCGCAGTGGACCCGAGCTGAGAACATTTGTCCTGCAGGCTGCTGATCAATGATTCACCTCTAATGTCATTATTAACAAAAATACAATAAATCAACACATTCTGATTCACAACAAGTCATTTAACAGTTTCGCTCTGACACTGGTAAATAAATTACTGCTGATTTATACCGTTTATATGACTTCCTTCAGATATCAGTGACACAAGCAGACTGTATACAAACAGGTCCAAACCTCATCCTGTAGCTTTTATATTTTATGTTTTATATTCTGTAGTTTATTGATTTAAAATGTTAAAATTGACCCGGCTCAGTGTCACACAAACAGTTTTACCTTGTTTTACTTTATTAATACACATATTTAGACGATATTTTATAGTGGCTTATAAGAGGCCTCATCTCTTCTCCTTTTAAAATATAATTTATTAGATTCGTTCACAGACAATTGATAAATACATATAAGAGAAGACATGTGTTCTTTATTGATCCCAAATTGGGAAATTGCTGGTAAAACAAAGTTTGGCGAATCTCCTCCTGAACGAAAGACACAAAGCCCTCTAACAACACATCAGTGTTTTCCTTCTCATGGTGAACTTCACGTGACCCCATGTGACATGTGAAACTATGTGCACACGCGTGGGACACAGATCCCACACGTGTGCACATAGAACTCCCTGTGTGACCCGAACATCAGCTGTTATCAGTTCTAACAGAATCACACCCACCACCTCCTGCTCCTCCATGTTAGCAGATGGGACATGGACCGAAGTGGGTTCAATAGTTTCTCTCGTACATGGTTTCTGTTCAGCTCCTGGTTTCTGGACAGTGGAAGGAAGTGGAGCTGCGTAGACAGATAATAATGTATAATAATTATCAATCTATCCAAGTTCATTATTATTGTATGAAGCATCTACACAACATCAGTCCAGTGTTATCACATCACTTCCTTTGCACCTGATCAATCACTTGTATGATAAGTGTGTAATTAGACTGCACTCTGTGTGTATTTACTCTGTATTTGGTTGTGTTGTGATAAACCTCCTGACAGCTTCATGCCTGTGTTGATCTGAGGTGTTCGTGTTGTGGCTGATGTTAAACACGTGTCAGCTGAAGCTGCTGCAAACGGACTGTTGGGATCTAGTTTGAGGTTTAAATCAGAAGCTGCTGTTGTTGATCCGTAATGAGTCTCATTAGGATTCATATGAACCGGGACCGGTGGGACCTGAACCCTCCACCCGGCTCTGACGAGCTGCATGGAAACCGGAGGACGGAGCCGGTGTGTGACTGTGAACATTGAACCATCAGGACCGTTTGTCTCCATGGAGCCGGTGTGTGGCTCTTAAAAGAGCCGTTGGGTGGAAGCGGTGTCCCGCAGTTTACTTGGAGCTGGTGTACTTGGTCACGGCCTTGGTGCCCTCGGACACGGCGTGCTTGGCCAGCTCCCCGGGCAGCAGCAGGCGCACGGCGGTCTGGATCTCCCTGGAGGTGATGGTGGAACGCTTGTTGTAGTGAGCCAGGCGGGAGGCCTCCCCGGCGATGCGCTCGAAGATGTCGCTCACGAAGGAGTTCATGATGCCCATGGCCTTGGAGGAGATGCCGGTGTCGGGGTGCACCTGCTTCAGCACCTTGTACACGTAGATGGCGTAGCTCTCCTTGCGGCTCTTCCTCCTCTTCTTCCCGGTCTTCCCGGGGACCTTGGTCACCGCCTTCTTGGAGCCCTTCTTGGGCGCTGAGGCCTTCGCTGGTTCCGGCATCGTTTCTGTGGATCAGAGGGGAGGAGCCAGCGGCGGACCGGATTTACTCACATCACATGTAAATGAGGCTGTGTGGTCTCCCGCCTGTGATTGGCTGAGCGTGTCACCAGGCAGACGGTGAAAGGTTCTGAACAATTTAACCCGACAGAGAAGAAGAATCTATAAACTCCTCTATTAATCAAACATTAGACATGAAAATGAATTATCATATGATATATTATATTAATATAATTATATTTATAACCACACTCAGAGATGATACATTTCTATGTTTGATTTAATATCACACACTTCATACTCGTACTATGTATATAAACAATTACTATTGCAGCCACACACTTACATACAACTGTGCATACATTTCAAAAGGCCATACAAATAATGGGGAAATCTGTAGTTTATCACAACTTACGAATAAAATAGGTTTGATTTCTGTTTATTTTCTCCATGTTCTTCTGAAATTGTTGTTATTTTTAACACTGTGATGGATTAAGATGCTTTTTTATAATATTGTGTTTGATTAAAACAACAAACCACAATCGCGTCATTCTCTTCACGTCCTGTTTCCCTGCTCCTGCAGGTGTCGCTGTTGGCTGTGGATGAAATGCACATGAACTTGCCTCACATGACCAAAGACATGTACTGGAACGACTGCGACGCTCGACCACCGTACACGCTGGCTGCTGCCGACTACTGCATCCCCTCGTTCCTCGGCTCCACCACCGACATGGGGTCAATACGCAGTCACGCATATTTTACATGTTAATTATTTGCTCGTTTCAACCAAGTGAGCTGATTGGTTTAAACTGATCGTCTCGATCTTTTCGCTGATGATGAAAGTTGTTAGCAGGGATTCATTCTGAGCTTTTGCTGTTTTTACTGTTAAGATAAAAAATTATTCTACAAATAGATATATTATAGACCTAATACATCATCATTATGGAAGTGGAACTGTTATTGTGTTCATCTCAATCCAAGTCTGAATTGAACTGTGACTGATTTTGCTGATAAAACTATTAAAAACTCAGCGACTCCTCCAACAGCCGAACATTTGATCCAACGTCTCTTTCAGACTCTCAGACATTCTCCAGTTTGATGAGGCCGACGTTAGCGACAGTTGTCCTCGGCAACCGGAGTCTGTACTGACCCGGCGCCAAGAGTCGGTAATATAATGTATTAACTCTGCCAACAAGGTTATGGTTTAATTCCGGTTTAATTATTTTATTCACAAACTAGAAATCTCTAAATTTAATTTGCAGGTTCTTGGGCGAGTCCGCCGGCTGCTGAGCGTTCAGGAGCCTCCTGAACTCCGACCTCCTCGACCCATCTTCAAACGGCACAGCAGTGATGCAACAGGAAGCTTCTTCCCAGACTTCCGGTACAGTTCTCTTCATTGTGCCTCGATAACGTTCTTACATAGGAACAAATCTCAGATAAGAAAACATCGGTGAATGTCACAATCTTCAGGAAAACTGTGTTAGTGGGTTCTAAGAAGAACTCTCTTGGTGAATGAGGCCCACTGATCTTTCTGTTCTCACTTCCTGTTCATTCAGGCTCAGTCCAGGTGCAGGTGGCCTGGCCCCACCCCCCTCCCTGGTCACGCCCCCTCCTCCCATGGACACCTTGTCCACCTTGAGGGAGGTCAACAGTAGCCCCGCCTCCCCTGAGAGCTGCCCCTCTGCTGTGTTCCCCCAGCTTCTCATCAGCCCGCCAGTGTTTGACGTCTGGAACAAGGCGGATTCTTCTGCCAACGCCGAGGTGGTGAACATCCACAACGGTTTGGATCCTTCCTCCACAGAGGAGGCGCCAGGCCGGGACAATCCAAGGTGATTCATCATGTTCTGCTTAAAGTGCCAGGACATTTGAGTCTGTACTTCTCTGATACTGGTTTTGAGATAAACAACCGCAGCCAGTCTCTTTGTTAACATAAGTCTGTTTGCTCAGTCCCTCCACCAAGGAGCTTATGTTTCCGTCTGTTTGTCTGTTTGTGAGCAGAATTATGGAAAAACAACTTTGATCACCAGTAAAACTTTGATCACTTTCTTTGGGCATTTTTTAACATTCTCACAGTTTTCCTGGGAAATAATTAATGGATCTAGATGAAAAAATCTGGCACATTCAGGGGATTGATTTCTATGAGTGTGTCAAATTTGGTGCAGCTTGTTTGAATTTAAGGGTCTGCTGGGCAGAGGTATGTTCTCAAGTATCGATTCCTTTGACTTTAATATCCTTTGTGTTTCCAGGGCCAGCTCCTTGGTTTGTTGCTCCCCTACTCAATTAGGACCAAAGGAATTCCAGTGGACAGCAACAAATATCCAAAATCGGCAATCAACCCGACCACGAAGGCGCCAGTTCTCCCTGCAGTTTTCCAGGCAGACGTCAAAGTCGTCGGTTCGCAGCCTGCCGAGCCCCAAGGGCCTGGGGAGGCGTAGGCGATGTCTGGCTCGATTCCAGTCCAGAAGATCACCTGGTCCACCGACTGACACCCTGCAGCTCCCTGACCCCGAGCAGGACCCCAGCTTCCAGGGAATGACTGAGGATGATGAGTCAGACAGAACCAACAACAGCAAGGACGTCGAAAACAACAACTCCCAGTCACACAGTTCAGGAGAGAGAAGAGAATCACTCACTTAGTAACATAACACTGGGCAAACAGAACCAAACAGAACCAAACAGAACCAGTCACTGAGCTGACGACTTCAATACCTGAATGATTTGACGCCTTAACCTTGGTTTACTGATTAGTCTTGTTTAGTTACTGGAGACAAAAATAAAACAAAGTTGGCATAAAAACGAGTCAAAATACGCAAAAGAATCCTGATAATGATATTTCGCACACAACGAAGAAAGAGCAAGAGCGTCTGTTTTTCAGAACTCTGGTGTTTTCCATTCACTTCTACACAGAGTTTTTTGGATGCCATCTAGTGACTAATAGAGGAACTGCAGGTAATCCACACCTATTCCTCTTTTACACCAAAATTAGCAGCTATGCGCAGGTTTTTAAAATGTGGTTAAACTTTTAAAAGGTGTTTGATTCCTTTCATATTGTCAGTAAAGGACTTTCTCTTTTTCCCCCTGTGCATCATGAACATACTGAAAACCGAGGCGCTCTCTCACCTCGCCGTCTTGCCAACTTAGCGCTTTCACCCAGGTGTCTCTTTTCCATCACTTCTGATCGGAGCCGATTTAAACCCGTGTACAAGCAGAGTCCTTCGACCCGGACGTGAAAGATGTATCCAGTCACATCGCAGACAAAAGCCAGACATTAGTGGGTTTTTAGAAAAGTGGAAAAAGTGTTTTGAGCTCCGACCCACAGACCAAACGGTGGTAAACGATCCCATCAAGTTCTGCTCCTCAGGATTATTGACTTTAAAGGTTTCTACAAAATAATATTTTTTGGGGACAGAATTGTTTATTTGTAATGACTGTGATATTCTCTGATTTTGTAAATGCACCTTGAAGTGATGAATTCACTTTATCTGGTGCTGCTGCTGCTGAATCACCACAAAACACATTTTTAGAATAAAACAACCATCAATGACAAATGACTTTATTTCTTATCGATATATTTATTGCTCATCCAGCTGTTAGAGACTGATGGTTATTATTTGCTCCGGTGCTTCGCAGGTGCGAGGCCGACCCGGTCCTGTCCTCGGTCGAAGACGCTGTAGAACTCTGTCAGAAATACATCTCCCAGAATCCACAGGGGGCCCTCAGGGGAAAGAATGTCCACGCTCTGGAATCCACTGAAACACATCTCCCTGTCACCAAGCATCTCCTGAAGATCAGGGCAGAGATATTTCATATTACAGACCAGTATGGGGATTGTATTGGTAACAGGACAGACCAGTAGTGCCATTACCTTCCTGACATATTGTTCAGCAGTCAGTGTGTACTCTTTCCCCCCCAGGACGAACGTCACATGAGGCAAACTGGACAACCTGGCGCAGTCGATAAGAAACTAAACACACACAAAGGTCAAGTTTCAAATAATTTCTTTCTTTCTTTTTTATATTCTACTTTCTGTCAAGTTTTAAGAATTCACTTTCAGATACGAGATTAATATTGATTCGGTTTTGTTTACTTCTCCAATGTTTGTGGGCGTGGCTCCGATCAGTTGCTGGAGGTTAAAGATGTCATGGCTCGGTCCAGTAATCAGGGAAGTTCCTGTATCGACAATCGCTTGGCAACCACGAGGACAAAACGAACTCACACCCTGCACCGCCACACTGAAACACACATTATTCACCACGGTGTGTAAACTCTGGTTTTGTTGACTATGATGAGGACAACATGGCGTCACAGGGGCAGTTAAACATCTGCTTTTAATGCTGTAAATGAAGAATAACGGCACCTTGTCTAATAAATCTCTTTGTACTGCCTTCTGGTGGTTGATACGTGTACTGCATAGCACCCCAACATGATGTACACACACTACACACACCTGTGTGTTTATTGGATATGGTCATGAGCTGTAACTGATATTCACTAAACGTGCCACAAAAATAATGAAATAAAATAATATTTCTGATTGTCAGTACAGTTTAGTAACTTTAGTTTGGGGTTAAGATCAAAATAAAGATAAATTCATGTAAACCTGTCCAGTTTAATCTGCCAGTATCCCTTAGCCGTCACTGGAATCCAGTGAATTGGTGCAATGTACATCGACTCATCGGTACCACCGAGCATCAGTTCACCTTCGGGGTTGCCGCCACTTGTTCTTCTGCAGAGACAAGAACACGACAATGAAAATGCAGTTGACAGTTTTTATTTTTATGTTTAGTCTCAAAACGTTTTCTTTTTACGCCTCTGAGACGATTGGTTGATCATTGACTTCCCAGAATCCCTTTGGACCAAATGTCAAACACAAGAAAGGTTCTTCTCTGCTGAACCCCCTCAGCCCGAGGTCACTGGGACAAAGATCTCTTGGATTCTTCTCTGGTACTTTGTGAAAATCCTAAATCCGTAAAACTCTAAAACTCTACTGAAACTTTTGGACTCTTAGAAATTACTAGAGAATCCTCTAAATCCCCCGGACGGAATCAGACTCTCCTTGACCCTCCAGGAATCACCTGGCTGAAGCAGTTAAAGACAGAGGACGCCGCTGTGGCCACACTGGTGAATGCTTGAATATAGTCATGACATTAATTCCTTCAAACTGGTGAAGTTGTACCTGCTGAGGTAGAAAGAGAAGACTGGTTCATCCACCGTCTTCTGCGCCAACATGTTGTCAAAAACAGGGTTTCCAAGGATCTCTGCAAGGGCCGGATAACCCATCCCCAGAACGCCATCAAACTTCGCTAACACAAATGTGGAACCAGGCTCGTAGACAGATTCCCCAAACTCCTGGTTCAGGATGGTCAGACCACCGACCTGAGACCGAAGACAACCAGTATATATTTCTATATTGAGGACATCTTTATTATTATGTATTATGCATTTCTGCCTGGAAATCAGAATATCTGCACCATGTCTTCCTATAAACTGTGGTGTCCCTCAGGGTGGGATGGAAGACCCACTTATATTTTCACTTTATATGAAAATCTCCTTTCGCTATTTTTCAGAGGCAAAGTATCTGCTCCCACTGTTATGTTACAAAACTGAGTAACGCGCTTGATTCCCTAAACAACAATATCTTGTACGTGTCGTAACCCATCAGCCACAAGTAAAGAACAGAAGAGACCTTCAGGGTGTCTCTGGCCATGACGCCCAGCAAGTGTCCGGATCCGTAGTGAATCCCGAACATCCGACCGTCGTGATGAAATGTTGATGAGTCAAAAGCCATGAAACCCCTGTGCGACGCTGTAAAACACACACACACAGGGGGAGAGAGAGAGAGAGAGAGAGAGAGAGAGAGGAGAGAGAGCGAGAGAGAGAGAGAGAGAGAGAGAGAGAGAGAGAGAGAGCGAGAGAGACCTTGGACTTGTTATCAGACTAAACCACAGTCAGGCCGTTCTGACCCACAACTCAAACACTGATGCAGCATTGTGTGTGTGTGTGTGTGTGTGTGTGTGTGTGTTGTGGTACCACAGGCTTGGCTGACACAGTAGGACGATGGGACCCAGAGATCAGCTGAGCCGTGTCAAAGATCACAGAGAAGTTCTGCTCCGGCGTCCCGAGCCTGATGTCAGCGTAATACTGAGCCTGACGCGAAGCACAGACACGCAACGTCAGCAGTATTTCACCAGAACACAAGAAATGCTCCCAGGTGTCATGCTTGACTATATTCTGACGTGGGACCATGAGCAAGGCACAGAAACCTCATTAAAGGTTTATCCAATAACACTGACCCCCAGTGGAATTGTAAAGGCACCGCAACACATTTAAAACCAATGAATTAGTAATCAAATTAAATTTAAACAGTGAGGAGGTTACACAGTGAGCGGTTTAGAGCCTTGCACAGGAGCACTTCAGCAGACATGAAGAAAATCGTTCTTTGTTCTGAGCAGTTGCGAGGTGTGAACCAGCAACCTCTCCACCTGACAGTCAGTGTCATCATTCTTACATCCATGAAGTTGTAGATCCTCTCACTGGAGCGTCCGAGACGCAGCGACGGCGTGCCGGACGGGAAGCAGTGAGCGTAGCGGCGGCTGAACATGTCAGGCCGGTGATCCCTGAGGAACTCCTCCAACAGGCCGTCCGCTCGCAGCTGGGAGCGAATGGAAGGCGCCCGCCTCAGAGGGATCCTGCGGGCGAAGTTCAGCTTTCACCCGCTCATCACAAAAACTTTGGCTTCTTGGAGTAAAACTAACAGATTTTGACTTGAACTTGAGAGTAAACATAAATCAAGAGGCAGATGAATTTAGTGACGAATCAAACCGTCCTCGTCTGGTCTATAAGCAGAAACACTGATATGAATGAAGGTGAGTTTTCCTACCTGACCACAGCTGAGCCCGTCCATGTCCAACTCAGCAGAACCAGCAGCAGCAGCCTCGACATGTCCGTCAGTCCGTCAGTCTGTCAGTCACACTGGAGCTCGGCAGACGATGAAGTTTATCAGGGTTCTCTGATGCTCTGATTGGATCTGAGTCTGTGACATCACAAACCCTCAGAGTGTGTGTGTGTGTGTGTGTGTGCTCTTCAGGACCTTCTCATGAGTAAACACTGGCCTTGTCAGGACCAGTGCACCTCATGGGGACCAAAGCTCCGTCCTGAAGAGGCTCAACATCATTTCTGACGTCCTGGTGAAGGTTGGAGTCTGTGCAGTGGTGACCCTGGAGTGGAGCCCCAGTACCGAGGTCCTCGACCAATCACGACTCAGTCTCAGCTGTCAATCATGACGTCTCGGCTCGTTTAACAAATCAAATACTTTGATGTTTTTAGTTTGGTCCATGTCCCATCTGCTTACATGGAGGAGGTGGATGTATAACTTATACTTCAGCCATTAGGGGGCGATAGAGATTAACTGGCTTCACTTTTAGAAGCCGTCATGTTATTGAAAAGTTTCTGGATTTTTATCCTCTCGTGAACTTAGCGTGTAAATTTATGCAGATTCTTGGAGACGCAGAGAAAAGTTTCACAGCACTTGAGTCACGACAGTAACTGACAAACCGAATCTGTCAGTTGAGTCAATAATCTCTGATTTCCCCTGAACTCGTCGTGTGGTCAGTGTTGACTCAGAGGTTTTGGTCACTTTGACCGAACGAGGCAGAAAAATCCCAAAAAAACAAAACATCACTTCAGCTTCAGATGAACTGAGATTTAAACCAGAATCTGTTTAATTCACACAAACGAAGAAATGATCTCAACTGAAGAGATGCAGTTTATTTATTATACAAAAGTGAAATCAGTTTTTTAGTTAGAAAAGAAATGTCCTTGTTACATTTTATATTATGAACAAATTTGAACGCTGCTCTTGATCTTGCAATGCATTGTGGGATGAGAAAAGTAATTTAGTGGATAACATGGTGAGGGAAGAGTGTTTTTATTTATTTACTATATATGATTTAGTATATTTATTATATTTTTGGGATGTTACTTCTAAAAATGAGACAAACGCTAAACACTCATGAGCCACGACTTTGAGAAAACAGACAAACTACTGACGATGATTGGTTCATTTATTTCAGTAAACAAAAAACAACGTCCAAACTTCCTTTCTAAACGCTAACTGTGCTAACGTTAGCTCAAGCAGAGTGCTGTGACTTTGGCTAATGTTAGCATCAGAAACAAACCGTACGAACTTATCCACTGTTAGCGTTCAGTCCAGCTAGCATTAGCAGTGCATCCACAGTGAGTTTAATGACAGAAAAAAAGACCAGTGGAGCGTTTCTTTGATTTGAACGACAAAGAGGTTATAAATAACAAAACCGATGCCCCTCGTTCTTCTTCGTCTTCCTCTTCCTCTAGCAGGGGTGATGGTCGGGAACTCTCTTCCTATAAATAGAAAACAACATTAAGAAATGAGGAACTTGTATTTTCAAATTTATGAAAGTTCATATTTCTAATCTGCGATCAAGACAATAACAAAATATCAAAACTTAAAAAGCTAAAAACAGCCACGACTGTTATTGATTCTCTGCAGCGGAACGTGATTTCCTGTCGGGAGCAGATTTAACAGTCACATGGTTACGTGGTGGTATCCGTGGTGATGACTGACCTGGGAGCAGCTTTGATGATGTTGTCGACTCTCAGGATCATCTCCGCGGCCTCGGACGCGCTCAGCAGCACCTGGCGCTTCACCTGGAACGACTCCGTGATGCCAAGCTCCGCCATGTTGCCAATGGTGCCTTCAGTCATGTCTGCAGGGAAAGAAACGGGTCGGGTCACCGCCTGGTTCAGGTAACGGTCAATGTTTCTGTGACGTTAAAACCTCCGGTGACAGGCTCCCAACTCATCAGATGTAAAAACAGACTTTTCAGAAAAGCTTAATATTTGTGTTTTCGTTCCGTGTGACTCACTCAGTCCAAACTGGATCTTGTTCTCCTGGTGAGCAGCTCTCAGCTGAGCCACCAGGTCGGCGCTGTCGTAGCCAGCGTTGTCAGCGATGATGGTCGGCAGCTGGAGGGAAACAGAGGTTATTCACAAGATTCATCAAAATCAAACAGTTCCAGGTGCCGACGGAGCAGCAGATAATTTTTCAGATGGTTTCTCCTGAATCTCGTCAGAGCAGAAAAAACTAAACATTTTAAGATTGTGATTCTACTGAAGTAACTAATTTGTTTTATAACCCAACTTCCTAAGGGTCCTTGAACTCATCATATGTGAAGTTTGAACCTGTAACAAAATCCCACCGCTCCACCTTCAGAATAAAAGAACAGACATGATCGTACCATCATCAGAGCTTTGGCAAACGACTCCATGGCAACCGCCTCCTTCCCTGGCGTCCTGTTGGCCAGGTCAGACACCACCTTGGCCATCAGCATCTCAGAGCAGCCTGATGGAGGTGGAGTCAGGTTAGTGGTGGCGAGTACGTGCCGGTACAAAGGATGTTAAACATGTGACCCTGTACCTCCTCCGTAGACGGTGCGTGGCTCCTTCACGGTCTGAGCCAACACGCACAGAGCGTCATGCAGCGAGCGCTCCGCCTCGTCCAGGATCTGCTGAGTCGCTCCTCGCAGGACGACGGTGCACGCCTCACCTGAGGACGGTGGGGGGATTGGTCAGAGCCTCAGTTTTGCAAACATGCTTTCAACTGCAGCTGTGTGTGTGTGTGTGTGTGTGTGTGTGTGTGTCCCCGTACCCATGGCGACTCCAGAGAAGTGGATGAGTGTGTCCTCTCCGATCATCACTTCCTCGATCAGCTTGCAGTGACCGAGCTTCACCAGCTCCGGGTGGTCGAAGGTGGAGGTGATCTCCCCCCCTACACACAGTTAAATAATCATTAAAGTTTGTGCTACAACACATCATGAATCAATCTCTCCGCCACTAGGAGTGGCCGGCGCAGAAGAAAACCAAAATTAATCTTCATAGCTTTTATGTTGAAAGTTGTAGAATGTGAAAAACAAAATATATTAATAAAACCAGAAGAAAGAAATAAAATCTCTCACGTACCGGTGACCAGCGCGAGGCGCTCGACACCAGAGAAGTCAGCGTGCTCGATGGCCATGATGCCGGCCTGAGCGAACAGCTGCTCGGGGTAGTTATAGATCAACTGTCTGCAGAGAGAATCAGGATTTACTCACAAGACACAAGTCAGCAGTGACGCCCCCTGGTGGATGATACTCACTGCTGTCATTTCTCCCCTTCCTTTTACTGTCATATCTAAAACTAAATCATCTGTCCAGGGGAGCAGCTAACGATTATGTACATTAAAAAAATATATTTTTAGACAATTCAAATTCAATAAAATCCCCAAAATGATTCCCTGCAATTGAGAAGATTTTGCTTTAAAAGTAAATAATCAAACACTTAATTCTGGATCCTCGTTACTGTGTAGTTGTGTCATTTCAAACGTTTTCCTACCTGTTGATGAAACAGTTGATTCCGTGTTTTATAATCCGGTCGACCTTCTCCTTCATCTTCTCTTTCTCTGCAAGTTCGATATCTGCAACCTTCGCTATCGAGTCCACGCGAACCCTGGAGCCAAAGATCTGACAAACACACACAAAGTTTAACTTCACGCAAAGCTACGCTGCAGATCTGCCTCACCGAAGGTTCGTCACGGCTACGCTCACGAATCTGTGACCGTGCCATCAGTCGCCGAGGAAGCATCGTACCTTGATCTTGTCGGTGTCCATGCCGGTGTTGGCGATCAAGATGTTGACGTTCTCCATCCTCTTCGGTTGGTTCACGCCGATCTTCTTGTCCAACAGGAAACCTGGACAGACCACAAAGATGTGACGTTACAGCGACCAATCAGAGAGCAGGTCAGGGTAGGGATTGATGACGCGTGTCACACGGCCTCACCTTCGTCCAGGTACGAGTCGGTGAGGCTGCCTCCCAGCTTCTTGATGACGTGGATCGCCTCCAGGTTCCCGGAGCCTTTCAGCCTCATGACAGCGTTGACGGCGAGCTGGGAAAAGTGGTTTTTGTGGTGAGTCAGCAGTTTGGAGGACAGAGTGGTGCGGGCGATGTTCAGCAGATCCTCCTGGAAACGAGGCGGGTCGTTGCTACAGGAGAGGATGAAAAAGATTAAAAACACGAACTGAGGGGTTTGATTGGTCGTCCAGACTCTCTCCGCCGTCTCACCTGTGGTCGACGGCGGCGTCCCTCAGAGCCTCTCTGGCCACCTGGGTCGCCTTCCTCCAGCCGGCGATGATGGTCTGTGGGTGAATCTTCTTGGCGATCAGGATCTCCGCCTCCTGTGACAGATCAGTGGCGGTTAAAGAGCGACTTCTTTCCTCTCAGCAGAATCAGTCAACAGACTCTTTAAATTTTCATCATTTATTGTCAGATGGAGAATCAACATGAGAGCGACGGGTCGTTACCCTCAGCAGCTCGGCAGCCAGCACGGTGACGGACGTGGTTCCGTCTCCGACTTCATCGTCCTGAACCTTCGACATGTCTGCGAACACAAACCGGGAAAAACCCATCCATTATCATTCCTCTTCTTCAGGGAATTCCACCGTTTCATGGAAACAATTTTTCAAAGAATTTAATATAGATCGACTGGTTTCTGCATCCAAAGTGTCACGTGTGTTTTGTATATATATTTCTCTCCGTGTTATTTTACTCTACAACACTGGTCGACTCTGGTTGTTGATTATTATCAACTTGACTTGTTTCCTGTGAGATTCTTCTGTCACTTGATAATAAACTCAGTATCTCTTGGTTTCTGTGGCCGAAGACGTCACAGATTATTTCCCACGACAGCAAAGACAATTTGACGGTAACTAATCTTTACTTCTGCCAGAATTAGACCTTCGGCCTCTTCACTCACCAACCAGGATTTTGGCCGCAGGGTTGTCGACTCCGATGGCTTTCAGGATGGTCGCTCCGTCATTGGTCACCGTCACCGCGGAGCCTTTCGATCCACTCATCAAGATCTTATCCTGAGAAACAATAAGACAGATCATTTCTTCAGTGAGGCTGGATACATATTTTACCTTTTATACTTTCAAGTAAAACAAGAGACTTTTGGATTTATATCATTTAACTTCTTTCCAAGTTTAAACATAAAACTAGATTCAAAAAGGTTGAATAATCTGAAAAGTTAAACTGGAATCTGTCAAATCTAAATGTCACTTGTTAAATACGCACCATCCCCTTGGGACCCAGAGTGCTCTTCACCAGATCTCCGATGGAAATGGCACCGACGAAAGACGACTGCGGAGAAAACACAGAAACACAGGTTTATCTCAATTTTCATTAATAAAAGAATTCATAATAATTGTATTATTTCAAGGAGTTTACAGCAAAATAAAACCCCACTCACCAGTCGTGCAGTTTCAGCTTTCTCTTCATCAGCTCCATGGCTGAAGATGTTGACCGGGGCCATGGATAAAGACGCCTGCAGAGAGAGAGAGACGCTGATCAATCAACCAATCAATCAATCAGTGTGATGGATCTGTCAAATGTGACAGATGTGTTCAACATATGAACCTGAAAATGTATTTGAATGAGCAGAGAAGCATCTTCAATGAAACAAATCCACTATGAGCAGGATCTCCACCGCAGATCTGCGTGTAGCTACAAGTCAATGTCACGTAGTTAATGTCAATTTAATGCAGTAATTTATCAAAGCACAAAACGCTGATATTAAACAGTTCGGATCTCTTTCTTTCCGAGCAGCTTTGAACGCAGCTGCGGCCGAGCCCCGCCCCTGATGCTGGAAACCACGAGAAGCTTTTAACGTTTAAATTTATTAATTTAATTTAAAACGTTACAAATATCAACAGATAACGTTCGATGGTCACGTGCGATTATAAACTTCACTTTTTATAAAATATTTAATGGGACTTTTTATTCATTAGCGTGAGGTGGATTCTCTGCGACAGTCACAAAGCCCCGGTGACAAGCTAACCTAGCATGCTAACAGTTAGCAGAGAAGAAAGAGAAGCAGCGAACTGTTCAAACTGAGACATTAAGGATTTGAAACGTCACAGCTCGGATTCAGTTTCAGGAGAAAACGCGCAGCTGCGTGGATTCTGTGCGCGGTTTCTCAAACTGCTGCGTGTCTGCGGTTAGCTCGGCTAGCTTAGCCGCTAGCGCATCATGACGCCCATGTGCTTCCCGGCCGGTGAAGCGGCGCTAGCTGCGCAGCGAGCGGGACGAGCAGCGGCCGCAGCTCGGAGCCTTCGAGCGGCTCCAGGCTCGAGACGCACGAAGCGTCGACGTGAAACAGAGAAAGTTGTTTTATTGAAGCTGAATTCAGAGAAAACCTCGGACTCACCATGATGATGCTTCAGCTTCAGAGGAGGAGGAGCGAGGCCGAGCGCGACGTGATGACGTGCAGACGGGATGCTGCGTTCACTGCAGATCAGGGAAAACACAGCACTGCCCCCTTCTGTTGGGAAAGACTCACTGTTCCCTACTTCGCTTTATAAGGACTTCTGGATAGAGGACTATTCATATTATTATTATATAGAATGAACTAGATAGAGGACTATTCATATTATATTATATAGAATGAACTAGATAGAGGACTATTCATATTATTATTATATAGAATGAACTAGATAGAGGACTATTCATATTATTATTATATAGAATGAGCTCATTGGGAAAAGAAACAGACGCTGCTCTGCACATTTTCTCTACATCATGATTATTGTAGGTTGATGACGAACAACAAACAACAACAACGTCAGCTGGTGGAAAATCCTACAGTAAATTTTACTCTTAGTATTAATACTTAAGGCAGCAGCAGCAGATAATCAGATTGAGGTCGACACGAGAACATGTGAAAGTCTAAAGATAGAATAAAATAGGCCATAAAATAGGAAAATAGAAAATAGAATGGAAATATACTAGAGTAAAGTTGAGTAATCTCCCATGATCCCACACTACTTCACAGCCCCCTAGTGACTGAAGTGAGGTATCACACGTGTTTCTGTGGATTCAGGCAGTCCCCTGGTTTGTTAGACTGTTCCTTCTGCAGCCACATGGGGGCGTGACATCAAATCCCTGCACCAAAGTCGTAAAGCAGTCAATGATGGTGGATGGGGGAGGAAACCAAATTTATTTTTCAGGTAAAAAAACCCAAAACAACAGTCAAAACATAAATATTTTCATCTTCCGCCATCATTTCCTCTTGTTCAGGCCCCGCCTCTTTCCTCTGTGACGGGCGGCCTGGACGGGCAGACAGTACATGTGCATGGGAAACTTCCTGAAGTAGCTGCTGACCCAGGGTCTGTGGGAGGTGACGACAGGAAACACAAACACATCGTCAACGCATCTGCAGCCGCACAAATCAAACAGTCATAACATCATAACATCACTATCACATGTTCAGTCACTTTCAGGTTCAGCTCAGGGCCCCAGGTTAAATCCTGCCATGTAGCAACGCCCCTGCTTCGGCCTGTGTGTGTGTGTGTGTGTGTGTGTGTGTGTGTGTGTGTGTGTGTGTGTGTGTGTGTGTGTGTGTGTGTGTGTGCGTACTTGGCCACTCGCTGGCTCAGACTCAGGTAACAGAGGTTTTGCCACAGCTGCTTGTTTTCCTGTTGACGGAGGAATTCGGCTTCTCGCTGCCGCTCGACGTCCAGACGCAGAGTTTCTCGAAGCTCCGCCTCTATACAAGCCAGCTGAGAAACACACACACACAGAATATTGAGTCTTTGCCAGAGCTCGTAAAATCAGTTTTTTATATTTTATTTGGAATTTGCTTTGTTACTCGAGTTCGTCTCTTTTCCGATCAACAGCAGCTTGATTTCAATCTCCTCCATGTTCACTGTGGCACTTGCGTTGCTCTGTTCATATAACATCGTCTTCTGCACGACCGCCACCTGGTGGACTTGAGTGGAACAGCTTGTTGTAGCCGTCGGTTGCTCGTACATCAATTTGACTCGTCTCTCCGGATCTTGAGACGATTGTGGAAATGCAAACAAACGTCTGCAGGAACCTTTTAAAAAGTTCCTGCGGCTTAAAGTTCCACGTAATTTATAGAAGAGTTTCCAACAGAATAATCTCTAATAATAACGTTTTAATTCCAATTCTAATTATCGTATTGTCCATAATCATCCTGATTTTTTCTTATTGTCAATAATTCAAGAACTTAATTTAAGTTAATTTGATGAAGTGACCTGCTCAGGAAAGAAGGAAATGTTTCACTGACCTCTAGAGGGCGCAGTTCCCCCCCCCACCTTAAAGGGCCGGTAGACACAAGTGGTTTGATCTCATTATTCACCTCCTCCAGCAGACTCCTGTTCTCCTGCACCTTCTTCTGCTGCTCGTACAGAGACAGAGACGCCGGATCCGACGGACGCGTCACTTCCTGTTTCCTCACCGCGTCCACACCTGGTTCACATGCTCCGCCCCCTCCTGACTGCCGCTGGACGATCGGAGGCAGGACACAGGAACTGACGGAGGAAGAGAGAGAGTGATGAGTTCATGTTTCACTTCATCACGTTGTCGAGCTGCTCGTGTGCTGCGAGGCTAGGGAGTGCACACACACAGACACACACACACACACACACACACACACACACACACACACACACACATGAGCTCACACACACACTCACACACACACACACACACACACACACACACACACACACACACACACACACACACACACACTCACTCCACTCACACACACACACACACACACACACACACACACACACACACACACACACACACACACACACACACACACACACACTCACTCACTCACTCACTCACACACACACACACACACACACCTCACACACACACACACACACACACACACACACACACACACACACACACACACACACACACAGCCTTATCAGATTGATCCACACAGATTGAGTTTCCAGTTCCTCTCAGATGAAACGTTTCCATTAAAGTTTTTAATTGGATCCATTTTGTTTCTCATTTTATTGCAGTTTTAAACAAAGTGTCTTTTTTTATTTTATTCTCGTGATTTTCCAACCTGATGCAAAGTCGTCTGACTTCATGATTTAAATGTAAACTCGATATCTTCTCTGTGAACTTAAAGCTCCAGTGAAACGTCACATCTGTGTGATTCCTCTTGATTGTGTAAAAACCTGGCACTTCACTGTTTGAGATACCTGAAGTCAGAATCGTAGTTATTAAACTGACATTGTTCAGAGTCTCGACCGTAAGACAAGAGGAAGAAAAGGCTTTTTGAGGAGCAGCGTTGCAACACCTCAAGTGGCCACCAGGGTATCGCTCACCTTAAGCTTACAACAGTTTCTTTCCATCATCATTTTGTGTTTACATAAAAAAACAGGTTGACAACAAACAGATCAATAAACATAAATAACTTCGACCAATTTTGTGAAGAATTCTGATCTCGCAATTATCAGAAAACTCCAGAATTGTATGTTTACCTTTGCTCTCTGCTGTCTGACTCCTCCTTAATCTGCGAGAGATGTCGAGCTCCCATCTTGCACTGCAACACACACACACATACACACACACACACACACACACACACACACACACACACACACACACACACACACACACAGAGGATAGTGTATCAGTTAATTACATGTTCTCAGACGACTGACGGAAGCTGGTAAGAGGAGAGAGAGACAATTTCCCTCGATGACAGTTACCGTGGTGACAGAAGACATCTGTCCGTCAGTCCTCAGGCTGACAGGCGACACCACACACACACACACACACACACACACACACACACACACACACACACACACACACACACAGACACACAGACAACTGAGTACATAGTAGTTAGCAGCTGAAGAAAGTTACAGCTGCTTTTGTTATAGATTTTCAATGTGTTTTTTCTAATTCACCAAATATATATAAATCAAGATGAACAAGCTCCTCCACAGGCTCTTATATTCATAACAGCCCATAACATGATGGCACTAGAGGGACGATCATTGGCTCATTAGAATCCACAGGGTTGATCCTCTGGGGAGCAGGAACACCCACAGAAACGATGAGTCTTCAGTTGAACAAACACTTAATTCAAGCAATAAGAAATAAGACTTAAAAATCGCTTTAAGTTACAAACTGGAATTTCAATTTTTTTATGCAGCGACAGCATCAATGTAATTAAGTAATAATGAAACAACTAAAGATAAAAGAGAAGTAATGAGTCATTAGTAAATCATCTAAATGTGACGATACGTACTTTGTGCTGAGCTTCCATCTCCGTCCTCCTGCGTTGTGTGTCTGTGTGTGTCTGTGTGTGTTTGTGTGTTTTGTTTCCCTCCTGCAACTTTACCTTCGTCTCTGCAGCTGATCCGTTTGTCTCAGACACCTCATTAGTTCGGTGTTTCTGCTGCACCTCCTCCACCTGAATTAGTCATCAGTGTGTTTTCAGTGTGTTTGTGTCGGTGCACAAGTCGAAGCTGCTTCATCCCCAGACCTCAGCGGCCGATGGGTCTCGAATGTAAAGCAGAGGAAATAAAGTTCAATTTAAACCTTTATGAAAATGACAAGTCAGGATGTGGTTAAACACCATCATGTTGTATAAAGGGAGTTCACCACCAGGGGGCTCCAGTATCTTTCTATCAACAAAGTGTTGAAATTAAAGAAATACGCTGTTGTCTAATGAAACTCGTGAGCTCAAGGTAATGATGTGCGATTCCTCATGTTTACATAAAATTACAGAAAACTAGCTCTTTTGATTTTCTAGTTGCAGAAGTCAGGATTGTAAATATTCAACTGACTGAGTTTCAAGTTAGCTTTTTAGGTCGCAGAGTTGTAATATGACCGGCGGCCACCAGGGCGATACGCTTACTTTTCTGTAATAAGTCTGTAATTTTATTTATTAGAATCTCAAATTTTAGTAAAGGAAAAAGTTGATAAAATCAAAATGACAAATTTAAACTCCAGATCAAAATGCAGGTTTTATTCAGAGAAGACGTCGTTCTCATACTTTTCTTTGAATTCAGAGATTAATCTCAGAATTCACATTATTTATTGTACATGTGATCTTCCATAAGAATGACAAACAAAAGTACTTTGCAAAAAAACCTTTGTCTAATTATTTAATTAATATTCTTTAAGGTGAATAAAACTCTTTGATTTATCACTGATGTCTGGATGTTGATGACAGAAACTTTGACCTAAACTTTTCATCACTTTCATCTCCATCGTGACGTCGTGTTCTCGACTTGTTGAACATTAACGACGCAGGAAACACGAAAGAAAAAAAACTGTAAATTACAGAACATAAGAGGAAATATTGTAAAATCTACAATCACTTTGCAGTGTTGGTTTATTATTTCAGCAAAAAAAACATTTGCATGTTTTAAAATACAATTTCTCTGATGATCATCTTTGTGAGAATATTTCATTTATTTAATATATTAAAGTGTGATATTGTGAGGAATCTGTCTGTCAATGCGTGTTGTGCAGTGTCTGAAGAAGTGGAAGATGTAGTCAGTGAAGAGCACCCCCGCAAAGTGATGGTCGGTACTGCAGTCGGCTTGACCCTGGACAAAGACAAAAGTCGTAATTATTGAGAAAGGCGTAACATTAGAAGAAAGAAGTGGTTTTGAGTTTCTTACAGCGACGGTGGAGCGGAAGTGATACGAGCTGTGGTAGAGTCGAGCCACGTGAAGAGGCCACTCGTGTTCTCCCTGCAGAACAAACAAAAATACACTTTTCACTTCATCAAAATCACTACGAGGAAGATTCCTTTTGATTGATCGTCTTGGCTCCAATGTGATGGTTTAACCAAAATCAAAGGAATATAAAGTTTAAACGTTGGATTATTTTTGCTCTCGAGCAGATGTGTTCGAGAAACATCTGTAAAATAAATGTCTACGTCATATTTGGGGGGGTTTTGCGATACTTTCTGTGTCTTGTTTGGTGCGTGTCCCTGAGTGATCGGTGTCCATGTCCTGAATGAGTGTGAGCAGCCGTGATTAACGTGTTGTCGTCCCGATGTGAAGGAAACGCTGCCACTCGTCCATTATTCATCAACGCTTCCCCCACTCGCTGCATTATTAACTGTCATGGTAACCAGTCAGTTGACTGGAACCTCAGTGACAACACAACACACACGAGCAGTTTTCACAAAAGCTCTGGAATCTCCTCGTCTTTCCGAGTTGACGTCTTCGTCTTCTACGTGTACGGCTCCTCTTCTTCATCCTGAGATGTTTGTGTTCTTCCAGTTTCACGTCCGTCACGTGTTAGAAACCTCATCAACACGTCCACTCGCTCACTGGGAAGCTTCCACACATTGTCCTGCTGTCTCCTCACATGGACTCACTCTGACATGTTACAGACGTTTTACTAGGAGGCTGCAGGAGAAGATCCAGAACATGTCCAGAGACACTGACTTGGAAATCACAAGATCACAAAAGGGCCTTTCTACCAAATCCACTCGCTAACAAGTGGATTTGAGATTGGATCATGGATCAGTCGACTGCTGCTCATGTTTATTACCTGAGAGTTCGATGGGTATCTGCTTCCTGTGAGAGTGTTTTTATCCAGCAGAGCCGAACAGGCTGCAGACTCATCAAACGAGCACAGATAAACCACCAGCAGCTCTGTAGAACTACACACAAACAAATTACATTACATTCACTTATTATTTTCAGATTTTGTCTTTAATTAAAATACTTTTCATGAAATGAATCATCTTGCAAACAGCAGCGAGTTTTTTTTTTAATGATTTTCACATTATAGAATCAAAATAAAGAACATTTTAATTGTAGGAACATTTGTATCAGTTGCCACCTCTGCATTTTATTTACATCTACTGTATGTCATCTATATCCAAACCCAACACCTACATACAAATAAAGTATCCAATGTTTTAGTGATGAAATGAATATTTCCTGTTCGGTTTGAAGTTTATTATCTAAGTTTAATTTCTTACTTCATGAGCAGAGTAACTCTCATGTTGACCGGGACAAAGGGGCTGATGGGAACTCGGTAGATGAATCTGCCTGGACTGAAGGAAACAGTGAGTCAATCCAGACAGAAATAAATACAACATAAAGAAAATATTCTGTCCACATTCTGATATAAACGAATATTTGTATTTGTCGCAGATTTGATTTGTTTAAATATGTTTCATACATTTCAGGATAAAAGTGAAACATATAGAGTCTGTTATTTTAAAAAACAGGTTTAAACATTACTCTTTATATTGCTGTTGAATTAATGTGAATTAAAAACTGTGTGCAGTTAGAAACAGGCTGTTTCTTCACGTACCCACAGTCGTCTCTGAAACAGTATTTACTGTCGATCAGCTGCTGGTTCTCTTTGATCAGGAAGGAGTGGATGGTGGTGTTTCTCCCTGAGGAGGCACAGAGCGAAGCACAGATAATCATCAGTGTCAAACTGTTTACATCACGTTAGTTGAGTTGAAGCTGCTCAGTAAATTTCATTTTACAAAAACAACCGGGGCCACAAGGGGGCAGCAGTCAGTTTTCCACAGTGAATTCTTCATATTCATCTAATTCACAATCTGTCAAAAGAAAATCCTCGTGTGTTTCTTTAGGCTGAGCGATGTGAAGCGAGGACACTTACAGTCTTTGGCACCTTCCAGATCGTGATAAAGTTTTCCTGCAGGACAAATAATACAAAAAACATTAAATCGTGACTCATGTGTTTTAATATTAACGAGCGTCGACCTGTCCTTACCTGTCACATCTGTTTTTTCTGCTCCACCTGATTCAGTGGTGTTGAATTCAGTGCGGCCCCCCGGTGGTGACGGGCAGCAGTACACCTCATTGCAGTACAGCAGGTCACAGAAGTCCACGTCTGGGGGCCAGGGGCCGGGGGGGGCGCTGGGCGACACTGGAAGACATGACACATGATGATGATTCAGATGATATGAATATGATATGATATGTGACGTCCTCTGTGTAACATCAGTGTGAAGTCGGGTGTGTGGGCTTCACCTGTGCTGCTCCAGGCTGTCGTCTGCAGAGCAGTGCTGCCGTTACTAAGAGACACAAACAACCAATCAGCATCCTGACGTCACATAATGAATCAAATCATAACAAATAAAGACGAGAACATTTCAAGTTTCAGAACGAAACAGTGGTTCATCATTGTTTCATCGTTTCCAGACATGAACTCCAGACGTTTTGTGTAGTTTGTGTTTCTCATGTGAAGCAGCAACAGGAACACGTCAGGAACACGTCAGGAACACGTCAGTAAACAGGTTGTTTAGCTGCTAAATGCTCCCCCATGTTCACCAGCTGTTCTCTGACTGGGTCTAACACTCTAACACGATTGTTATTTACAGTTTCTATAGTTTCTTAAAGAGAGACGGTTAATAGTGACGGGATGTTACTCAGTGTCAGTTTGCTTGTTTACCTGTTGCCAGGATACGTGTCAAAGTCTTTCTCCTTCATATTCAGCACATACAGAGTCGTGAAGGAGATGATGCTGCAGACACACACACATCAAATATAAATGTTCCTCCTTCATTGGACAGGATATCTTCTCTGCAGCAGAAACAGGAGGTGACTCACCAGAAGGCGACGGTGACGATGAGGCTGACGACGCTGGCCTGAAACACTCGGTGATGCAGACAGTGGACGAACCTCTGACTCCTTCGCTCCGTCTCAACCTTCACGCTCTTACATGTGTCGGGCGACGACGTCGACGACACGCTGCTGAGTTTCCTGTCGGAGAAAACCCACGAGAACAGGAGCTGTTATGGACGGACTCTGACATTTACGTTCTCACATACAGCCCCTGTTTGTCTAGAGTTCAGTTCCTGTCTGAAAACAGCTTCAATGAATTATTAGAGTACGACAACACTTTAACTTATAAAGAGTTTTAACGTAATGAAACTATTTTCCTGCTCCCGGTTACATTTAGTTGTTGCCTACATTTCCCATAATACCTTTCAACAATCCACAGGTAAAACAACAACTCAGTTTTCTGTTATTTTGACTCTTTTACGTCTTTTTTAAAGTGACAGTTAATTCTGGTCGATCTGCTTTCACACAGTAGCCTTCAAAACCCCGGACGTCCTTGAACTATGATTTGTGTTAATGTACTGATAACATGAGTGTTGTGCAACACACACACGCACAACACACACACACTCTTCACAGTACTTTTCCATGGTGTTTAACCAGTCGTCTTCTCAGTTATAAGATTCACTCAGAAGTTTTTAAATGAGAAATTCAGGTGATCGATGTTTGTAAGATTTGTTTTCTGTTCGTTTTTAAATATGTTGCCTTTGAAAAGACATTTTTATTTCATTATGTTTTTGAGGAATTAAGGAATTAATTAGTAATAAGTTACAGAACAGATCAAGTGAAGGACTCGTTGAAGATGAAGGAAGTTACCCTGTGGAGCGCAGGCTGCCCGTCAGGCTCTTCAGCTTCGCCAGGCGACGGTTCCAAACCTCCAGGTCATTGATTCGAATCTCCAGGTTGTCGGTGAGTTTCGAGAGCTGCTGCACCGCGCCGACATTCTCCATGAAGATCTGCTCCTGTAGGAGGAAGAGGCAAGTAAGCAAGTATGGAAGTGAGGAAGGAGGTAAGGAAGGAGGTAAGGAAACAAGAAAGTAAAGAAGGAAGGAAGTAAAGAAGGAAGGAAAGGAAGTACCTTGTCCACCATGAGGAAATTGTGAATCCTCTCTCCATCGGTGCAGGTGACGTCTCCGACTTCCTTCACTGCTGCCGGCAGCAGCTGCTTCACCTCCTGAGCTATTATACCTGAATAATCAATTATATTATTATAATATAAGTATTATTGTTGTACATTCACGTCTCACCTGGTGTGTTAATAAATGAGAGATTCCTTATTGTAATAAACATGTTACCGGTCTGGTGGGTGTGGTCCATCCCCATCGTTGATGCAAACTCTGGTTTATAATCAAACTCGACGATTCTCATCTGAGTGATTCTCTTCAGCTGCTGCTCGGAGTCCACCTGGAAAAAGGTTCGTACCAAGTTATACAATAAACATTTGTTAAAGTATTCATATAATTATGAAATGAATGGAATCTTCTTACCTCCTGAATGTTGAGTTTGACGCGCGAGTCGGACGGCTGCATGATGGTGCCCATCACCTTCGCGTTGCCGCAGACGACCAGCGCCTCGTCAGGGCAGTCGGTGTTGATGCCGACCCGACCCTGACAGATCACAGTGTCCTGCACTGCCCCGCGCTGCCACAGGGCGTCCCCGTCCATCTCGAACTGACCGGGGTTAGACGCCTGAAGGAGGAAGACGACTCTTATACTCCGAGCTTTTTGTCAGGGAGCTTTTGATTGACAGCTTTAGTTCAGTGTTGTTACCCTGACGATGATTCTCTCGGACACCAGAGCCGTCAGGAGGAACGTGTCGTCTCCCACCGCAGCGAACAGGCCGACCACCATCTGGAAGTACCTGGAGACGCAGGTATAGTTAGCATGTAGCATGCTGCTAACGGACTGCAGGTCATTCATTGGGAATCTAGCTCACCTCTGGTCAGGGTTAGGTTTTCCTTTCTTCCTCATGTTATTCGCCGTCGTCTCGCCGAAGTGCAGCCGGCCGAGCGTGACCTTTGTGATCTTCCCATCGGGAAGGTTCACCCTGGATGTTCAGAAATCGTTTTTCAATAGTTGTTTTAAGTTGTTTTTAACATGTCAAAGCACTATTATCTAGATGCCGTGTTCCAATTTGTCCTGCCACAGTTACATAATGAACCAAAAACATTTTATACATAATAATTCTAACTTTGTGTTTTGCTCCATTTTCTAGCTGCAGCACTATTTGCTATCGTCCATAAAGTTTTTACTGTCGACGCAGACAGACGTCATAGTTTCAACCTTCAGGTGGCAGCAAAGTGAGAACTCAGGTCTGTGCGTGCTACGTTTGTGCTTGTAGGTGTACTTGGTGTGCGACTGGTTGCTGGTGCATGTAGGGACATCTGTCACCTACCTGACCGGCTGGAAGGGCTTCTTACTGCGATCGGGCTGCGACTGCTCAATGGTCACCTGGTGGCTCTGACATTCTAGCTGCAAGTATAGAACAGAAGAACAACCGATATTTTACTTTTACTTTTGGGAACCGTGTCGACCATCTGTATAAACAGTTATGGTCAAAACGTCCTCCAGTGCTAGGATAGCAAGTTCTCACAGTGTTTTGTGCTAATGCTAAGCTAACACAGATGATTTGAGAGATTTGAGAGTTCTGTTCGTACCTTCACCCCAAACAATCTTATCTGGAAGTGGTCGACCTCCTGGGTCTCGTTGGGGGTTCGGACGTACTGTGGCTCCGCGGCCACACCGATGTGAACGGTGACCTGAAAGTGGTTCTTCTTCTGGCAAATGAAGGCCTCGTCAGCTGAAGAGTAGTTGAAGCCTTTATCTGCGTCAACGTGGAAGGCGGGAGGAGACCTGGAAATAACGCACAACCATTCTAGCTGAGATGATGGTGTCTGTTCAACACTTTTCATCCAGATACCTCAACATGTCCAGATGTTAAAGCTGCTTCCTTTACTCACAGTGTCTGGTAGCTGCTGTTGTACAAAGTGCTCCACTGTCTCGGTCTGTATTGCTCCCAGGTTAGAAGTCCCAGATTTAGTCCGATTCCACCTGTTCCATTTTCTGCACTGCCACCACAAGACCCGTCAGCATCACTGCTGGAAGCTTCGATTCCTGACGACGTCTCCTCACTCTCAGATCTCCTCCTCTTTTTACTTTCTGGGGAGCTTAAGAAAGACATTTAATTATTCGAAAGCATCAAGATATGCAACGAGACGAGAGAATTCAGATTTCTTAGTATCTGATGTTAAAGACCCCATTAGCATCTTGATACAGTGAACATCTTGTTTCTTCATTTTAAGATGTGCGTAGTCACCTCTAAAAATGACCTAATGCCCTAATATCATTAGTAACTGTAAGTGATGAATGACCAACGACCTCAACACTTTGATCCTCTCAACTTCGTCCAGCTGATCATGGATCTGATCGGACTTTGACTAAAGTCGAGAAGGCTTTAGACTTTAAAATATATCCAATATCAGAGCTTGTCTGTCTGAAGTTCATCCAAAATGCAACAGGAGGTTTTAATTGCTTCCAGGATCTTGATTGCGTCTAAGTTTGTTCTTATCACAGAAAGGCATTTAAATGTTTACGATATAAAGTATGATATGACGATTTACGAGAGACTAAAAGTCACAAAACTGTCAGAGATCTGCTTACTGGGTGTGCAGCTTGGGGCCGGAGGCTGACACACAGGTTGAAGCAGGTGTGATCGAGTGTGGGACCCCTCCCGGGCCGGGGCGAGGTGCAGCATAGCTGTTGGGGGAAGGTAGGGAGGGAGAAGGAGGTGTGGGGGGGGTGTACACCTGCGGGCAGCTCTCTGGACTCAGGTAGCGTATGTGTTCAGGTGAGTGGTGGGTGAGCTGGTGCAGGTGAGCAGGGGCGGCAGGGGGGGCGGGCGGAGTCCCAGACTTGATGTAAGTGTTAGTGAGGCCCAAACTGTGAAACTGATCGTAGGTCAGCAGGTCATGATGCCCGGGGGCGGGGCCACGATCCTTAAAGCAGCAGGACGAAGAAGCAGCGGATTGGGTGCTGGGATGAAACGCCTGCTGGGTGGGGTGCTGGTTGGACCAATGGGGCGCCTCGGGATGGAAGTCTGGTATTTAGAAAAGTACAATATGTTAATGACAACAAATGATCAAAGTCAAAATATATTCAAGCACAGAAGATATCGTTACTGAAGAAGTTGAGCCTCGTTATTTTGGTACGGTACCTGGCCTCTGAGCGGGGGAACAGGCCTCGGAGCTGGAGTCAGGAGGAGACTCAGGGAGCATGCTGGGAAAAGAAACACACAGAAGACACGATGACTGGACACAACTGGACAAAAGACAGCGCTAAGAAACATATAGTATTTATAGTAGTGATGATATGAAGCATAAGTATGGGAACTATTATACGTCATTGAACATGAATTGAATCATTGAACGTGTGAAGTGTCGATTGTGTTGTGATTTCCCGTTTGTCCTGGTTCTGTGTGTTTGTGTTAATAATGTGTTTGAGGTGGTTCATGAGGATCTCGATCTTTCTGTTCTGTATTTACAACCATCAGCTGATAACCCACCAGGTCAATGCTATTTTTATCTGTGTTATACAACAGAATGTGTGTCCAGGAATGAACAACCATCCAGGAGCAGAAGCTTTAATCTCTGTGGGGGCGATGGAGCCACAACACAGTTACACACAAAGTCAACGCAAAGCTGTGAAATAGATTTCAGAAATAGCTGTGAACAAAAACACTGAACAAGTCACTGAAAACAGCTTCACTATATTTCTGTACTTTGAAGAGACAGAGTTGGACGAACTCTCTGAAAGATGTCGGATGAGGTTCAGGGGGAGAATCTTACAAGTTGCTGGGATCCATGTCATTTCCGAGGTACTGCTCCAGGATGCTCGTATCCACGGCGACAGAGCTGTCCAACACACCACTCACATCCTGATCTGCACACACACACACACACACACGTTTAAATTAATCTTTATTTGAATCTGACCGTCACAGAAGAGGGAGGAGGCCACTCTGCTCGTCCTGAAACTCTCAGATTTTAAATGTACATCAAATCACATCATAAAAATGTATCTAATTCATATAAGAGAATCTGTGAAATGAGCTGATGATGAAGTCTCACCACTGAAGAACTGCTGCAGCGCCTCGTTCTCCCCCAGCACCTGCAGGGGCAACCGACTGACACCAGGCTCCATGTCGCCCAGCAGGAGGCCCCGAGCCTGGGGAGCGGGGCCGGACCAGGAGGGGCCCCGCTGGAGGAGCTGCTGAGAGAATAAACACAAACATGAACAAATGTCTTCAGAGAACTTCAGGAGACAAGTAAATTCAAAATATTGTTCAGATAAATAAGTTGTGTTAGTCTTTATCAGGTGTGTCCCTCGGCTGTTTGTCCAGGTTGAAGGTGAACGGAGGAAAAAAGATTTACGATGTTGAAATAACGTCAAATCTGATAATGACGCAGAGTTCAAGGTTAAAACTTTGGCCTCACGTGATGAATAAAACTTCACCTTTGACCTCTGCTCCATTAAAAAAAGGTTTTACAATTTCCTTGAAAGACATTTCATGGAAAATGTAGTCACTTTTTAATTCATGCAATTTACATTAATTCCAGTTAATTGGAAGAGAAACGTTTATTATTACTGCAGCTCAGAGGAAAATGGAAAATCTGTCATTTTAGACATTTCAGAACAAAACAATTTCCTGCAAATGCATTTCAACAGAATTAATCAGTTTACAGACTCATAACGTCTGTGTTGAAGTATGAAACTGTTCAGGAAACACCTCCAGGAATTATCTTACAAATACACAGGCTGTAATCATTTAGTCATTTGTATCCATGTCTTCACATTTCAGAATAAATGAATAAAATAAATTCATTAAACTTGTTACATTTAGTTTAAGTCATTAAAAACCAGGTTCTCTGTCCATTCTGTGTAAATGTTTAAAAAAGAATCACCTGGAATATTTCTGTTTGACTGAGATATGATGTGTTGATATGATCCAGCTTTAACAACGTGTCTGAGCAGGTACAGAAAAAACATATGACGGAAAAGTTGTTTGCGTATTTAAAGATATTTGAATGAACGTCGAGCAGCAGATGAATAAATCATTAACTTTATAGATTTTTTTTATGGACAATAATTAATTTTGTTTGTTTCTGTAATGAACTGAAACAGAAAATAGTTTTTATAAAGAATTAACTAGATTCTGTTTTCTATGACAATGACAGTTTACATAAACACATTGACATTAACACGTACACTAAACATTCATTATATTTATTATACTAATACATATTAGGTGTTGGATACGGATTCTTCTGTCCCTGTTTCATTATCATGGATGAAGTTTTGCTTTTGATTTCTAACTTATTTCTCTAAATTCACTTGGAAAATCAGACATGTGATGAAATAAAGATTTGATTTGAGCAGAATCTCAGCAGCTCAGACATATTTGTTCAAACACACCTGTGTCTCTCTCCAAGATGGCCGCCGCTGGGCCGATGGTCTGTGATTTATGGATGTGATTTATGCAGCTCGTCCTCAGGTATAATCCATGTGGAGTCAGATTCTAGATCCTGACGGTTTCTACCGACGTCTCCGATGATCTTCTCTGGTTCAGATCGGACTTCACGGCTGAGAGGAAACTTTTCTCCGAGATAAAACTTCTTGTTGTTTGTGGCGTCTGTGAATCGTCTCCGTCCGTCAGCTGGACTTTGACCTTTGAACAGGAGAATGGAAAAAGACGTTCACACACCTGACGCAGGCGTAAAGCACACCTGTGTGTGTGTGTGTGTGTGTGTGTGTGTGTGTGTGTGTGTGTAAATAAACCAGGCAGTCATCTCAATGGACACACACACACACACATGTTGATATTTCTATACAAGAGTAGATGAGCCACCTCAGTTTCCTCTTTTAAAACTCTTATAAAAGCAGTTTAATAAACCACATGTTTGTTTTGTTGCATTAACTTGTTTAAAATGTGTAATTTAAAAATAACTCAGGTCTTAGCTCAGTCATGAGGGTAAATGTGATTTAAATGTATTAATATATTTGATGTAGTTCAACGTCTGTGCCAGCAGGTGGCAGCACAGACACAAGCTCAGTTTGTTTCATTCACTTTGAGTAAAAACGTGTCGCAGCCAAACATAAGAAATTTATTCTCATCCAATAAATTTCTCGAAACAACAAAACAAAACCTGCAGCAAGTATTTACTGCACAAGTCTGACAAACAAGCTCCACCCCTTTATCTTCACAACGCATCAAGGTAAATAATCAAAAACTTTATTTATATATCACTTTTCTTATCATTGTGCTAAAGAAGCCAAAACAAAAGAATATTTAAACCGGACTAAAAGGACATTTTGATCAAAAAGAAGAAATATAGTGTTAAACATAAACATATACATCAAATATGACCATAATAATATATAGAGACAGATTAATACCAAGACAACAGCACTAAACAACATTATGGCAGCCGATAAAATAATTATAATAATTCCAATAGCAGAACATTTTTCTACAATTCAAAACAAAGAAATTTGATACATGAATATTTTAATCACATAATAATTTGCTTTCATATCTTCACATTGATTTCTGAGTTTTTGTAAAAGAGGAAAAGAGAAAATACAGTTTTTCTTGTTTCAGTGATTTTTGCTGAAACATGAAATCAAACTTGTTGAGGAAGTTTCAGTCTGAGGATAATTAACGTTCAATAAATTTACCACCACACTAGTGAGTCAGAGGCCGTCCCGGTGTCTTCTGGGTAATTGTGCGATTGTTTTAGAATAAACTGTGAGTGACTCATCTCGACTTGGTTTTGTTCTTCTGGGCCACAAACACAAAAAAGTTGAACGAACAATTTTCTATATAAAGAATAAATACCAACAGAGTGATGATGAGTGAATGTTTGCTCCTCGGTGACTCGTCGTTGAAGGAAACTTCAGAATCCTCAAACAGGAAGTGAGACACCTGAGGCTCGTCACCGTGAACAGGTGAGCGATGATCCAGGAAGTGAGTGTGTTGTCATGGAAACGTCTTCTGTTTGAACATGATGCAACGTGTGAAAGGTTCCACAACAACAGCTGTTCTGTTATCTTTGTAAAAACCTCTGTGTTTCTGGAAATGAAATCCTTGTGTGTCTGACGTATTAAACTAAAGGTCGTTATGGCCTCAGTTAAACTTCACCTTCGTCTTTTAGATCCTCAGACGTGTTTCAGTGAGATGATGTGGAACGATGAGTTTAACTCAGTGTGTAATCGTTCAAGTTCAAACCTCTTTTAGTCACAATGAGTCACAGCAGAGTTTATGGATTCAGACTCAGACTGACGATGATGATGATGATGATGATGATGATGATGATGAATCATAACACAAACTGTCAGACGGGGTCCTTTCTTCAGCTTTGTGTCTGTTTTCTAAAGTGATGGATTTTTTAAAAGATAATAAAAATGTTGATGTTCACGTTCGGTCGTTGTCTGATGTCGATGTTCACGTGAACGGTTGTTTGCTGACCGATTACAAGAATAAGGTTGTAACACGTCGTCATGGCGATCTGAGACAGGCCGGCGGTAACTGATCAGCATTATAACTTCAAAACAGAAGTTAGCACTGAGGCGTTGTTCCACCTCTGGAGACAGATGCTGGTGAACAAAGGTTCGTCTTCAACCTCTCGACTGTTAAATCAACCGTATTTAATCTTTTACCTTTAAACCAGCTGCTGCATTTCACTGAGTTTGATGGTTTACTGACTTGTGATAGAGAAACCAGTCACTAACACACGTACCTGAAATAGCTGAGGAGAAGTTTTAGCGGTTCAAAGAAGAAAGGTGTCCCACAAGGTTCCATCCTTGGTCCTCTTCTCTTCACTGCTGACGTTAGATCAGCTCTCTGCAACTTCTACCTGAAACCAGCAGCTTGGTTACAGTGAGTCTGATGTGTGAGTGTGAACATGAGAAAGTTTCCTCCTTCTCTCCCTGAGAGTCTGTTCTCTGTGACTCTGCTGAGTGGGTTCCATCTCCTGTGAGAAGAACTGACTGAGAGTCAGCTTCAACTGTCACAACCAGCTGCAGGTGAAGAGTGAAGCTGAACTGAGATCAGTTAAATTATGAAATCTACACAAACAGACGACAGCTCGTTGCAGTTAAAACCAGTTTTAACAAACTACTACAACAGAATTTACAACAGAACGTTTCAACCAAAGCTTATGTTGTTGTTTTTGTTGATTTTAAGTGCTGATCACAAAAAGTGCGAAAGTTAAACTGTCGCACACATTCAAACATTTTTTTTTTCCTGTTGCTGCAGAAACTCCACATCCACAATTTGCATGTCAACAATTTGAATTTACACGTTACGAATTAAAACCACAACATAGTTTATGTGTTTATACAAATATAAATTCACAAGTTTCTTTTTTCAAAACACATTCGGTTCCTGGAGCTTTCAACCGAATCACGAGTCCTCCTCCTCGGTGGGAGCACTGTTGTCATGGAGACAGTTTCCCGCTGATGAAGGAGATGTCGCTGAGAGCTTCAGGTCAACGTACGTTTTCTCACATCGTGTCGTGCAGGTCGATAGTTGACGACGTTCATGCAACAATTTCAGGAAGTTCAGTAAAATCTTTAGACTCATTTTTACAGTTATGAACAAAAACAAAACATTTGAAGAAGACGTTGAGAACCTTCGTCATCAGACTGTTCGTACAAACACTCTCGACATTATTTCTCACAGTCGACAGAACAGGAAACTCAGATTGTCACAGTCATTTACAACATTAATCATCGACACGTTGAAACCGTCTGAAACCAAATGTTCTGAGTTTGATCCTTAAATTATTTCTGTGTCATTTTTAGTTTAATTTCATTTCGGCTGTTTACAAACTTTGACGACGTTTTTACTTCCTTCATTGACTAAATAAATAAAAGCGATAATTTTCAAAGGATCCGTTGTTTTTTCTGAACATGAGCTTCACGTTCCTGTTTTCAGTTTCAACTCTGTGTCAGAAGTCGCACCGACACTGCAGCTCTGACACACACTCGCAAAAACATCTTAGCTGCACACACACACACACACACACACACACACACACACACACACACACACACACACACACACACACACACACACACACACACACACACACACACACACACACACACACACACACACACGTTGTAAACAGCATTTGCTTAAACATTTGGTGAATGTTTGGTGACACGATGCTGTAAAGTCAGGGTGTGTGTGTGTGTGTGTGTGTGTGTGTGTCTTCTCCCATGTGATCCAGAACTGGCCAATCAGAGATGAGCAGAAGATAATGGAGCTCAGTTCTTTTAGGTTTTGATCAATTTAGTTCGACGTTACGGGAAAAAAATACAAAAATTTAAAAAACGATCGAGAGACAAAGGGAGACAATGAAAGAGGAAGTGAGAGAGTCGGGGTGAAACGGGCCCGAGCACCATCACGTGCGTACGTTTGTTTTTTTCTTTCACCGTCCTCGTCCTGCTACATGTGCTGCCACTGTGTGTGTGTGTGTGTGTGTGTGTGTGTGTGTGTGTGTGTGTGTGTGTGTGTGTGAGACTAGTGACGTTGAACAACAAACGCCACAGAACGTTGTGTCTCGCTCTTCATCCTCCCTCTCTCCCCCTCCTCGTCCTCCTTCGTGCCTCCGAGCGCCACCAGCGCCTGAGTCGAGTCACATGACTGTTTCTCTGCGTCCTCGTCGTACGTTGAATCCATTGTTACAGTCGTCGACCTTCCTCCTCCTCCTCCTCCTCCTCCTCGCTGATGCCTTGCCCTGCAGATGCGTTTGGCCAGCGCTGCTAGCTCCTCCCTGGCGATGGGGTTGAATAGGAGGTAGAGCAGCGGGTTGACGCAGGCCGGCAGCGGCGCCACAAGCAGCAGAACGCCCTTCGCCACGTCGGGCCCAGCGGCGGGGAGGTGCAGCAGAGAGGAAAAGGAGAGGAAGGCCACAGGGAGGTAGAGGAGGCAGTCGGAGAAGAGCAGCCAGGCCACGTGTCGGGTCAGCGCCGCCTCTTCCTCTGAGGTGGGCGGAGCTTTGTTGGCCCGACAGTAGAGGTGAGTGTAGGCGAGCGTCATGACGAGGAAACACAACGAGTCGAGGAGCACCAGGGAGACGGAGAGGGCCAGGGAAGAGGAGGAGGAGGAGGAGGAGAAAGGCAGCGGCAAACAGAGGGAGGTGCTACTGTGTCCGGCCACCAGGGGGGGCAGCGTGACGGCCAAACCCAACAGGAAACACAGGAAGACAGAGAGACGCAGGGAGAACGGAGACGAGGAGCGACCTGAGGAGAGAAGAGGGAAGTTTACAAATCAAATAAAAACTATTATAAACATCCTTTATTCAGACTTTATTATAACTTAGTAACGCTCATATTTCTACAGCTACAGAATCTTTACACATGTATATTGAGGGTCACAATGTTTGCAGTTCTTTTACTCGTGTAACTCGTCACAACCAACAACGCTCCTCACCGCTGCCGTCATCGGTTTTGTGTCGTCGTGCGATGGCGGCCAAGCATCGCTCCAGAGCGGCGACCGTGAGCAGGAAGAGACCCGTCTGCGAAGCGAACACACACAGGAAGCCGCTGAGTCGACACAGGAAGCTGCTCTCCCACTTGGCTCCGTACCTGTAACACACACACACACACACACACACACACACACACACACACACACACACACACACACACACACACACACACACACACACACACACACACACAAATAGATGAAGCCCAAGAACTTTCTCTTTCTACTATGGGACTTTTATTTTGAAATGTCTTGTACCTCCTTAGCACAGACCTGGTCTGAAGGTGAGTTTTAACTACTTTCACATCACATTAGCATTATTTAGTGTTAGCTTAGCATCAATAGCGTCGCCCCTTTGACCCCAGCGTCTCTGATTCGGTCTCATACCTCCAGAAGCTCCCAAACGTCCACGTGTCCACCGCGGCCAACCAGCCGCTCCACACTCCCATCAGGCCATTCACCAGGGCCAAGAGGCCAATCAGCAGCTTGGGGGGCGTGACCAAAGTGGTGGTCGAGAAGAAGATGGACAGCACGACGAGGCTGTTGCTGACCAACGAGAGCGCTGCGATGAGCCACACCCCCCCACGGATCAACCAGCTGCCGAGCAGATGGAGGCAGGGACGGAACGGACCTGAAGGGAATTACACCAAATGTCAATCACATTTCTGCTCGACCAATCATGAGTCAGTCTCAGCTGCCAATCATCAATAACTAATTACAAGCAAACATATCAGAATGTGTGTGTGTGTGTGTGTGTGTGTGTGTGTGTGTGTGTGCGTGTGTGTGTGTGTTACCTGGTGCAGGGCTGCATTGGACCAAGTGCTGAGGTTTTGGTTCGTCGTCAGACTCAATGAGAAAATCCTCCCAGTCCTGATCGGCTGCAGAGACACACACAAACCTTCAAACACTTCATCATGGGGTGTGTCGTGTGTGTGTGTGTGTGTGTGTGTGTTGTGTGTTGTTGTGTGTTCACCTTGACTGGAGAGGACGGAGCTGTCTCTGAAGTCGACCACCTCCTCTCTCTCCCACGACAAACCTCCTCTTCTCTCACAGGAGGTGAAGGCACAGCACTGGAAGGCGTAAGGAAGCTCCATCACCCTGAACACACACACACACACACACACACACAGACACACACACACACACAAAAATACCTTTTACACTCTTCGGCAGAATGTCCCTTTAAATGCTTTCAAATATACCTAATGTGTGTGTGTTTCAGTTAAGTGTCTGTGTGTGCGTGTGTGTGTTTACCTGACTTGAGGCAGATCCTCTCGAGGGATCAGCTCCATCAGCTGATCGTTTCCAGCCAATCGCAGGTGAGTTAAACTCTGCAGACCAGTCAGAGTCAGGGAGGACAGCTGATTGGACGACAGGTCACTGCAGAAAGAAAGAGATCAAAATAATACGCTCACATTTATTTAAATGAAATAATGAATTTAATAAATTCATTTCTCAGACGCCTGAAGTCGTTGATGTTTGTGGTCACTCACAGTTTGGTCAGAGCCGGTAGAGCAGAGAACGAGTTCGGCTTCACTGACGTTAGCCTGTTCCACGACAAATCCCTGTGACGACAGAAAGACGTGAACAGAAACTTTACTGAGTTCAAGGGTTGGGAATTATATTAATTATTATTATCCGTCTGTCATTATCCGGTTGTAAAGAGCTGAGGTGTTAAACACATAAACACAACACGTGTTGTTAACAATGTGTTTCTCCACATTCCACACGCACACGTCCAAGAACTTCACAACTCGTGAAGCACGTGAACACAGTGTGTGTTCCGAGTGTGTGTCCTGAGTGTGTGTCCTGAGTGTGTGTCCTGAGTGTGTGTTCCGAGTGTGTGTCCTGAGTGTGTGTCCTGAGTGTGTGTTCTCGTACCTGTCAACACTCAGACCACCTGCATCTGAGAGTGTGTTACCATTTGAAAGTATTTAAAGAGGCACCATCAGATCACTGCACCGAATAATGAAAGCAGTGTGTGTGTGTGTGTGTGTGTGTGTGTGTGTGTGTGTGTGTGTGCGCTTACAGAGAGCTCAGAGACATCAGACCATGGAAATTGTTCTCCTGCAGCTCCTCGATGTCGTTATGGTGCAGATCACTGAAACACACACACACACGCACACGCGCACACACACACACACACACACACACACACACACACACACACACACACACACACACACACAACACACACACACACACACACACACACATTTCCATTACCTCACTTTTATCAATCAGTTTTACAGGGGTTTTTTGATTGGACTACAACGGTGTTAATTATTCCCATGATGCACAGCTGGTTGTACTTGATTGGTTGTCATGGCAACAGTTAGGATACAGCCACTGTGAAGCTTCACAGGTCTGAAAAGTTTTACCTGAAAAAAAGGGAAGAGAAGTGAAATGAAAAGTAAAACTCACATCTTCTGAATGTTTTCACAGGCGGAGAAACTGGGCAGAGAGTGGATGTGATTGTAGGAGAGATCCCTGCAGAGAGAGAGACGTTCAGCAATGATCAAAAGTCCCACACACAGTGAACGCACCATCTATCCATCTATCCATCTATCCATCTATCCATCTATCTATCCATCTATCTATCTATCTATCCTTCGATCCTTTTATCTATCCTTCGATCCTTTTATCTATCTATCTATCCTTCTATCTATCCTTCTATCCTTTTATCCTTCTATCTATCCTTCTATCTATCCTTCAATCCTTTTATCTATCTATCTATCCTTCTATCCTTCTATCTATCTATCTATCTATCTATCTATCTATCTATCTATCTATCTATCTATCTATCTATCTATCTATCTATCTATCTATCTATCTATCTATCTATCTATCTATCTATCTATCTATCTATCTATCCTTCGATCCTTTTATCTATCCTTCTATCTGTCCTTCGATCCTTTTATCTATCCATCTATCTATCTATCTATCCTTCTATCCTTTTATCCTTCTATCTATCCTTCAATCCTTTTATCTATCTATCTATCCTTCTATCTATCCTTCGATCCTTTTATCTATCCTTCTATCTGTCCTTCGATCCTTTTATCCTTCTATCTATCCTTCTATCCTTTTATCTATCTATCTATCCTTCTATCTATCCTTCGATCCTTTTATCTATCTATCTATCCTTCTATCTATCCTTCGATCCTTTTATCTATCCTTCTATCTGTCCTTCGATCCTTTTCCTTCTATCTATCCTTCTATCTATCCTATCTATCCTTCGATCCTTCTATCTGTCCTTCGATCCTTTTATCCTTCTATCTATCCTTCTATCTATCCTTCTATCCTTTTATCTATCCATCTATCCATCTATCTGTCCGTCCGTCCATCCATCCATCCATCTATCTATCCATCTATCCTTCGATCCTTTTATCTATCCTTCGATCCTTTTATCTTTCTATCTATCCTTCTATCTATCCTTCTATCCTTTTATCTATCTATCTATCCTTCTATCTATCCTTCGATCCTTTTATCTATCCTTCTATCTGTCCTTCGATCCTTTTATCCTTCTATCTATCCTTCTATCCTTCTATCCTTTTATCTATCTATCTATCTATCTATCTATCTATCTATCTATCTATCTATCTATCTATCTATCTATCTATCTATCTATCTATCTATCTGTCTGTCTGTCTGTCTGTCTGTCTGTCTGTCTGTCTGTCTGTCTGTCTGTCTATCTATCTATCCTTCGATCCTTTTATCTATCCTTCTATCTGTCCTTCGATCCTTTTATCGATCCATCTATCTATCTATCTATCTATCTATCTATCTATCCTTCTATCCTTTTATCCTTCTATCTATCCTTCAATCCTTTTATCTATCTATCTATCCTTCTATCTATCCTTCGATCCTTTTATCTATCCTTCTATCTGTCCTTCGATCCTTTATCCTTCTATCTATCCTTCTATCTATCCTTCTATCTATCCTTCTATCCTTTTATCTATCTATCTATCCTTCTATCTATCCTTCGATCCTTTTATCTATCTATCTATCCTTCGATCCTTTTATCTATCCTTCTATCTGTCCTTCGATCCTTTTATCCTTCTATCTATCCTTCTATCCTTTTATCCTTCTATCTATCCTTCAATCCTTTTATCTATCTATCTATCCTTCTATCTATCCTTCGATCCTTTTATCTATCCTTCTATCTGTCCTTCGATCCTTTTATCCTTTTATCTATCCATCTATCCATCTATCCGTCCGTCCGTCCATCCATCCATCCATCCATCCATCCATCCATCCATCTATCTATCTATCTATCTATCTATCTATCTATCCATCAGTTTGTGTTTGGACTCACAGCAGCTGCAGGTTTGGAAGCTGCTCACACACTGAAGAAGGCAAAGAGATGATCCGAGCCCCTGTGATGGTCCTACACACACACACACACACACACACACACACACACACACACACACACACACACACACACACACACAATGAGAGAATGATGGTGAATTCATATGCATCTAAAATGTACTGTGGTGTGTTCAGGTACATACAGGTGTTTTTGATTGCGGTGCGTTCAGGTGATGTTAGAAACAGGTTAGAGAGCACACGATGCCTTCAGGTGCACTTTAAGTGTACTTGTTTATACTGTGGTGAGTTCAGGAGCGTTATAAAAGGGATTGTAATGTATTCCTATCCAACAATGCTGTATTAGGTTGCATTATGGTGTGTTCAGGTACAGTCAGAGTCTGTGGAGGAGCATGATAACTTTCATGATCATTATGGTGCATTAAATATGTGTTCATGTGATTTTAGAAAGCATCTGATGCCTTCAGGTGCATCTAACGTGCTGTGTACGTTACAGTGATTATGATCTATTTACCAATAAGTCAAATACAACACGGGAAGTGACAGTCGGTTAAGTTTGAGCCAAACTTCATGTGCTGCTGAAACAGGATGTGCAGTTAACACTGGGATCATTTCAAAACAACAGAGTTGAAGAATGTTTTATTTGTGGTTCAGAGCGAGGTTACATTCAAACACACAACGACCGGATTCAGAAACAAGTTTAAATGAAAGAATAAAAGAAAATAAACAGACAGAAGGTTTTTATTATGACAAGGAAATGTGGCTCACAACAAGGAGGAAGAGAGGAGGGTTTTCATTTCAGGAAAAATAAAGTTACACTCTGTCAGAAAGAATAACAACAACTGCAGCGGAATCAGAACTATGTGTTTTAGTGTGTGTGTGTGAGTCTGTGTGTGTGTGTGTGTGTGTGAGTCTGTGTGTGTGTGTGTGTGTGTGTGTGTGTGTGTGTGTGTGTGTGTGTGTGTGTGTGTGTGTGTGTGTGTGTAGTGAGTGAGTCTGTGTGTGTGTGTGTGAGACTTACAGGCTCTCCAGACTTTTGGTTCCCGTCAGATCTGGAAACTCAGTGAGATCTGCGGCTCCGTTCAGAGAACTGAGAGAGAACAGGATGATGTTGTGTTAAGTTGTGTTATGGTGCTTTGTTTTCATTTGTACTGTGGATATGACAGGAAATGTTACGACACGACAAAACATGACACAATAAGATATGATAAGATACAATAAAGATCAGATACGACACAATATGAAAAGATAAGGTAAGAATAGGATCAAATAAAACTTGAAACTGTCGGTGGCTCAGTTTGTTGTTTGCTTAGAGACTTTGTGATCAATTGAACATTATTAATTTAAAAACTGTCATTGATTTAGTGTGTGTGTGTGTGTGTGTGTGTGTGTGTGTGTGTGTGTGTGTGTGTGTGTGTGTCTCACAGTGTGCGAAGCTCTGGGAGGTTCTGAAAGGCGGAGCTTCCAACAGACTGGATCGGATTGTCGTAGAAAAATCTGCAAAACGCACAAAGACATGCAAATTGATCAGATTGATACACAACAGTTTGACGTTCAGGTTTATTTGACTTTAAATTTTTAAAAAAACAATAGAAGCATAAGATTGACATTTATTCTTGACGCCTCGTTTTTACCCATGATCCTCCAGGGTTCATGGAGATGTTACTTTTAACAGTTTAAACAAACACTGATGAAAAGTTCACTCCAGTTGAAAGCTCCTCAGAGCGTTAGTAAGTGGACCTTGAGTTGGGACTTGGTGTGGGTGTGTTTCTCAGAGTGGGCGGTACCTACATGGTGATCAGTGATGGGTTTCCTGTGAAGGCGTGCTCCGGGATGGACTGGATGTTGTTGCTATGGAAACCGCTGAACAGGAAACAGAGCAGAAGTTAAAAAGCTGCGTCACAGCAGCGCGACCAGACTCAGGTTTCACTTTCAAGGCCGACAAATGCGTCCTTACATTCTCCAGCAACAAACTATATCACACACAAACAGATTTGAACTCACAGCTCCTTGAGGTGGCCGAGCGAGCGGACGGCCGAGGGAAACTCCACCAGGCTGTTGTAGTTCAAATCCCTGAGAGAGAGAGAAAGAGTTTTTGTTTACATCACATCGACACCAGCAACTCCTGGTCTTTCCAAGTTGACGTCTTCGTCTTCTACGTGTACGGCTCCTCTTCTTCATCAACACGTCCACTCGCTCACTGGGAAGCTTCCACACATTGTCCTGCTGTTTCCTCACGTGGACTCACTCTGACGTTTAACAGACATTTTACTAGGAGGCTGCAGGAGAAGATCCAGAAAATGTCCAGAGACACTGACATTTGTTCTCACAGACAGAACCTGCAGAACATGTGAGGAACACGTCAGGAACACGTCAGGAACACGTCAGGAACATGTGAGGACTGAAAGCAGCTATAATAAACCACGTTCACATCGTTAACACGACTCTTTAATAAACTGCGACGCTGTGGGAACGTCAGCTTCAGACGGAGAAAGTGTTTCATATAAATGTTTGTGTTTCGAGCTCCGTGTTTAGTTTAATCTGTTTTCTGCATCTTTCTAAGTTTATTAAAGAAACATTTAACTCTGTCTCTCCTCGCTTTCATCACAGAGACTAGAGCATTCTCCGAGTCCACACATGGCTTCAATTAGGTCCTCTCATCCATCTCTGGGACGCAGGTGGCTATTACACACACACACACACACACACACACACACACACACACACACACACACACACACACACACACACACACACACACACACACACACACACACACACACACACACTCACTCACTGTGTGGAATGAAGCTGCCACATTGTGAAAATACCATTAAATTGAAATTGCTTCAGTCTGGTTGTGAGTGTGTGAGGTCGTTCGTTGTGTGTGTGTGTGTGTGTGTGTGTGTGTGTGTGTGTGTGTGTGTGTGTGTGTGTCCAGAAGAAGCCTGATGATGTGATTTCTGCCTCTCAGACTTTTTATCGACAGCAGGTTGTGACTCTGGAGCTTTCAGGCTCATGACCTTCACTGGCCACTAACACGGAGGAGACTCGTCCTCCATCGTACTTTTCTATGATGAAGATGTAAAACAATATGAAACCAAAGCAGATCAAAAATAATAATAATGAAAGCACTGAAATAAAATGATAATGTATAAAAGTAAATAAATATATGAAGTAAAACTAGATATTATAATAAAAGTATAATACTGAGAGGTTATTAACACCGTGTTGACGGACAGTCGTCTCCTGTCGTCTCCTGTCGTCTCCTGGGTTCTTTGGGGCCTCAGATGTTTCTGAAGTCCTGTTTTTAAAGCTGGATGTTTGGTTTCCTGCTCGCCACCATCTCCAGGACTTACTGGAACCAAATCTCAACGTGGGCCAAAGGAGCGGGGGCCTGGGGGAAGCGGGGGGGACAGACTCGTCCAGCGGGGGCGGCGGCGGTGGACAAGGTTCCTAAATGTGTTTTCTTAAATTTAAAATCTGATGTTTTTCTTTACGTCC
>NC_061504.1:17691935-17711935 GCF_022539355.2 Hippoglossus stenolepis | reverse complement strand
GCAGAAATTAGCCTTTAAGATAACGTGTTATATGAGGTGACAGTGACCTTGACCTTTGACCCTTGATCACTAAATTCTAATCAGTTCATCTGTGAGTCCAAGTGAACGTTTGCACCAAATTTGAAGAAATTCCATGGAGGCGTTGTAGAGATATCGTATTTCTGCCGTGTTGAATGAAGCTCGTCTGTGTTTGTTTGGCTGTTAAACAGATTCTCAATTTTACAGAAGATACCTGGAATGTGTGTGTGTGTGTGTGTGTGTGTGTGTGTGTGTGTGTGTGTGTGTGTGTGTGTGTGTGTCACTCACAGCTCCTCCAGGAAGTGCAGGTTGGACAAACCTCCGCTGGACAACACAGTCAGATTATTCATACTCAGATCACTGCCGACAGAGAGAGAGAGAGAAGTGAGCGTTAGTGTCTCTCTACCTTCACACTGAAAAGTCACAAATGAAATAATAGAATGATTGTATATGAAACTATAAATATAGATTTAAAAAAAATACTGTTCGTTCATAATTATATTTTGTTTCACAGCAGCTTCAATAAAAAACATCAATAAATTATAAAAACATAAAAACTGTCAGAGTCTGGTTCAGACACAGAAACCATTCAAACACAGCTCACGTGTAAAAACAGTTACACAAAGCGTCTACTCAGTGCTCACACACACACACACACACACACCGGTTAGTTCTGGTTTCACTTTGTAATTTAGGGACGAAAGAATTTAGTCTGACATGCGTCCTGTCGTCATCACCTACGTGGGCGGGGGGGCAGTTGTCTTTCTGTTTGAATGAAGCGCTTCACCTGGTTGCCATGGTAACATCATGATGGTATCACTAGCAACATCAGCACCTTCAGGCGCAGTACTCCACAGTACTACAGTACTCCACAGTACTACAGTACTCCACAGTACTCACAGTACTCCACAGTACTACAGTACTCCACAGTACTCCACAGTACTCCACAGTACTACACACTCCACACTAGTTCAAATGCACCAAATGAACGTCCTCGTGGTTCAAACATTATATCGTCGGAGGTGAAGATTGGTTCTGTGATTGGTCCAAAAGTCCAAACTATCCAACAAAGTGTTTTCACTGCAAACCAACAGAACCTGGTTCAGTTGGATCCAGACCCAGAACTCCTCCTCTGCTCTGAGGAACCTTTCACACCTGATGTTCAGCTTCAGACTGAACTGACGAGTCTGAAGCTCTGAACCAAACAAGTTGAGAAAGAACCAATAACGAAGCTTTAAACATCAGGTTCTTCAAAACCGTCTCAGCTCAAAAGGCCATCGAGTCAAAACAAGGTGATGTCATTGGCTCGGAGGGAAAATCAGTTGTTGTAATTTTGTGTTTGTGCCAAAAGGTTCTTCTTCCTCTTGGCTTTGTTCTCCTTATCTGACCCCGTGTGTTCCTGCTATCTGTCTGATAACCATCGGGAGGGAACGTCTTTCTACTGGGAGGACGGGGAGACAGAGCGTCTTTGTCTCTCACACACACACACACACACACACACACACACACACACACACACACACACACACACACACACACACACACACACACACACACACACACAGACACACACACACACAGTGAAGGTGTGTCTGCAGGTTGAATACACCGGTTGTTAAAGAACTTTCTCAACACACCATAAAGCCTGTTAATGTGTGTGTGTGTGTGTGTGTGTGTGTGTGTGTGTGTGTGTGTTGCTTTACAACATTGTCAACAGGTAGCCTGGTCACACAGAGACGTTTGTGTGGACGTATTTTAGCAGAATGTTTCTTTACTCTCAGACCCACAGCGTCACGGCCGACTGGTTTTATTACTTTAACACAAACACACACTTTGTGTCCATTCACTTCATTTATTAACGAACACTCAGAATATATATCTTGACACGAGAGTTGTTCATTACCCAGACTGAGGTTCACTCACGTTCTCCACACGTGCTCACACATCTGAAAACAAACAGTCAAACCTTGTTCGTGATTCCAAACACGATGAGAAGAATCCACAGTCACACGAATTCTAAAGTTTTATCAAAGTTCTGCTACTTTTCTGTGTCTTTGATCATTTATATTTTTTTACTTCATCCTTAATAGGAAAATACATGTCATAATAATATTTTCAAAAGTACTACTAGTGTGAATAAAGTAAAATATCTACAAAGTGACTTCAGTCGTAATATTTGAAATTAAAGTTATAAATTTCGTTACAGAACATTATGAGAGCAAATTAAAAATATATTAGGAAATATTGTGATAAAAGTTTCAATCAAGTCAAAATCGTAAAGGAATAACCGTTGGTCTTTCTGTACTTTAGTTACATTAGTCACATGAAGTCAAACATCGATCATAAAAAGTCGTAAACCTTTCTAAACGTTACTCTCACAGAGTGTTTTCAGGATCGTGTGTCACAGTTTGAGTTTCGACTCCACAAAGACGAAGCGTTTGAATCGTACAAGTTCAGACGCTTGAAGTGATTGTTTGTGGTCTGAGGAGTGAAAGTGACGAACACGGAGAGAGGGATGAAAGAAAAGACGAATACATTAACCATGTTGTGTGGTTTTCTCCCTGTGTGTAATGAGATAGATGCAGCTCTGTGTGTGTGTGTGTGTGTGTGTGTGTGCGTGTGTGCGTGTGTGTGTGTTTTGTCTCTTTTACGTCTCCTCGGGCTCAAACTGATGGATATCACACGATTATTCAAATGTCGGCAGAAAGACAAACTCTGACGACAGAGAGAAAAGAGAGTTGTGTAGTTGGAGGCAGAGTGTGACAGTGAGGCCTCGCTCTGGTTTTGTCCTCTTTCAGTCTTTCAGTCGTTCTTTCAGTGTTTTGGGGCGGGCGGCGGGGGGGCCCCCACCCGGAGCGGGCGGTCGCGGGGTTTGGTCCCTGAGTCAGTCTGAGCTTCCTGATTCCAGAGGGAAAGTTTCCACAACATAAACAACAGCGAGTTGAACTAGAGACAAACTGAGAACGACAACAACCTGACGACTGAACTTATTCTGGATCAAATGTACCAGAGTCTGATTCTGACTCATGTTTCAAAACCTCCACCTGAAATAGTTTAATGCTCCAGTTTTTACCATTTGGGTTTTTTCTCTCTCGAATGTTAACTTCTTTATATGTTTCCGTCTTGTTTACATCCAGGTCCGATGTGGTCCTCAGTTGGTAACTGTCGTGTGTTGACGTCTCAAAATGCTGTGAAAACTCCACATGTCTTAATCGGGTAAATATCCGAACACGGGGGCCACCAGGGGGCGAGAGAGATCTGTCATGTCGTCTTCTTTATTTACAGTCTGTGCTCAAGGGTTAGGGTCAGCAGCTCGTCACGAAGCGAGGCTCCAGAAAGGATTGATGTCCAAACACTAATTAAACCTCTCACATTATTAATCTACAGCTCTGACCTCTCTCACAACCTGACGGGAAGAGACTGGTCGTCCATTTACCTGTGTGTGTGTGTGTGTGTGTGTGTGTGTGTGTGTGTGTGTGTGTGTGTGTGTGTGTGTGCGACAGCTGAGTGTAAGTGAACCTTGACGATTCTGCAGCAGGTAAATGGACGACATGATTTGTTCCTCTGGTGTCGTGAGAGAGGTCAGGTGATTGACAGGAGGCTCACCTGTCTGTCCGTCATGATTGACAGCTACTATGACTCCAGATGACATCACCGGAGTAAGATGGCCGCAGCAGCGTCTCAGATATTTTAGCTTCATTCTTGTTCAACGGGAGGAAGTGAAGACGTGTCGTCCATCTTGAATTAGAGACTATGGTTGACACCAATATATCAATAATAGGTGTTGAAAATGTTTATGTATAAATTAATTTGCGATCATTAATCCACTCGTCAACACCAGAGACGAACTGGTCATCCAACATGGCTGCCAAAGTGGGAGTGGCTAAAACATCCTTCATATGTCCATGGCTTCATTCAGCAGCTAAATGCGTCCGTCAGATGCAGAATAGAGACGTACAGAGCCATTCAGACACACACACACACACACACACAGACACACACACACACACACACACACACACACACACACACACACACACACACACACACACACACACACACACACACACAAAGCCATTGACAGAGTCGTATTCAGAGTGACGACGGTCAGACAGTAAACTGATGTGTGTTGAGTTTTCTCACAGTTTCACACACACATATTCAAACTGTTGCTTTAATGAAACATCGTCAGCTTCAGTTTCATCTGTAAACAAACGTGTGAAACCTCAGTTTGATCTGGATTCTGTGACTTTGCAGAACAACAGAGAAACACTGAAGTGGATCCTGACGTGGATCCATGGAGTCAGACACTGATGTACCAGACAAATGTCAAGGAAATCACACGTACGACCATTTAGAAGACTTTATAAAAGTTTTAAATTCACCAACTGCTTCTCTTTTTCTTATTAAATGTGTGTTACAGGTTTGTTAGTCTTGTAAAACCTTGTGAACCAGTGGGTTTGGCACAAAGGAATCAAACTTCCCTCAGTTTCTAACCCCTGACGGTCAGAGGAACAGAATCTAACTGTTTCCCTCGTTTCTCTGACTTCAGGTGATGACAACGAATCATCCATCTCTTTCGAAACAGGAACCTTCTCGCTGTGAGGTGACAATGATAACCACTGTACCACCGTACCACTGTACCACCGTACCACTGTACCACCGTGCCGCTGAAACCACCGCAAGCAGAAGAATCTATTTACATCTTCGGATTCACCAGCGACCCTGAACACAAACATCTGGGAACATCAACAAACTGACGATCGGCTGAACGCATCGTGACAAGGTGACTGGACCGGCTGTGGGTCTGTGGTGACCGACCGACAACACACTCACACACACACACACACACACACACAGACGAACTCCTTGATGTTTTGTTGGATTGAACGTCTGATTGGAGCTTTAATAAAGACACAAAGAACCTTTGATCGACTGTCTGTGTGGTGTTGTGTGTGTGTGAATGTCCATCTGCCTGTCTTAGACAAACTGTAAGGAAAGTGCTTTCATTGAGAAACACACACACACACACACACACACACACACAGAATTGAAGAAGGTTTCCTTTAATGAGAGTGAAACTTAAATCCTGGACATTGTGCAGCTTTTAGACCACAGCCAAGACGGGCAGGTTTTCCTCCCACACACACACACACACACACACACACACACACACACACACACACACACACACACACAGTGTACAGTGATGTAATGGTTTTGCCAGAGCTGAAACATGTTTTGTGTGGAGGCTGGTCACCTGCTGTGAGGTGAAATGGATTTGAATGAATTGAACTGGAGTTCGACTGAAACTTCCTGACACAGTTATTAAGTTTCTGAAAGTTGTTCTGTGTCAATAACTGTTCTGGGTCCTATTGACCAGAGAATATCTTCAGTCTGTGGATCAGCTCAAAGACTTAATGTGCTGACGGGAAATCCTCAGACAAATATGTATAAATATAAAAAGATTACCGTTCCTCCAGTTTCATTTAGAATCAGATGTTAATGTTTTTACTACTTTACAACAACATGTGTTCATCCACATGCTGATCCAGGGACTCGTTCACACCTTGTTTGTTTCAGAGCTTCAGACTTTACAGTTTGGTCTGAACCTAAATATCAGGTGTGGAGGTTCCTCAGACCACGTCGTCCATCACTGACCTGCTGCATTTATTGTTGTATATTAATTTGATTTGATCAACACACATATATCACAACTCTCCATGTGTCCAGAGAACCTTCATAACAACAGAGACTTCTGGAAACTCCAGAACCTCCTGGAGAACAGTTCCTCAGAAACCCTGAGAACCAGCTTCAGGAGAACTGGAACCATCAGAAGCACCTGGGACCTGAACCTGACTTTATGAACCATCAATGGAAGCAGCATCTGAAGGTTCAGTGGAGCCACTTTAAAAGCTTCGAGAACCTTAGAACCTGTTTCAGAACCTTTAGAACAACACCATGACGTGCGCGTACGTTCCAGCAGAGCTCGAGAGGAATAAACAGGTGCTGCGATTCTCACGACGCACGCACACGCACACGGACACATGTTGCACAGTAAACCCAGTAGACCCAGTAGACCCAGTAGACCCTCGGTGCTGACTCACAGGAAGGAGGTGAACACGCTCAGGTTGCTCGGTATCTCCCGGAGCCCCAGGTCCGAGCAGTCCACCCGGTGCAGCAGCCCGTCCACCTCGCACCGACAGCGGCCAGGGCAGCCCGCTCGCCCCGCTCCTCTGTCCCCGTCCCCGGAGCTCCACGCCCCGGCCACCGCCGTGCTGCTCGCCCCGGCGGTGGGGCTCTCCTCCGCGGCCACGGAGCCCAGCATCCCCACGCCGAACACGGAGCTCCGCAGCCCGGCCGAGAGGAGCGCGAAGGCGCTGATGAGAGCCACAGTCCCCGGCATGTCCTCCACGGTGTCTCCCGAGGAAAGTTTGAGCTCCAGAGAAAAATGAATCAGAAACAAAGTGGATCAGAGCCACATCCTGTGATCCGGATTCAAACCGGATCAGAAACTAAGTAAAACCGTTTTCAGAGAGTTTGAGATGAAGACTGAAGGTTGAACTGAGTCCAGAGTGAAGCATGGAGAGAGAGAGAGGGGGAGAGGGGGAGTGTGAGGGAGAGAGAGAGAGAGAGAGAGAGAGAGAGGGTGTGTGTGTGTGTAGGAGAGAGAGAGAGAGAGGGTGTGTGTGTGTGTGGGAGAGAGAGAGAGAGAGAGAGGGTGTGTGTGTGTGGGAGAGAGAGAGAGAGAGAGAGAAGAGAGAGAGAGAGGGGGAGAGAGAGAGAGAGAGAGAGAGTGTGTGTGGGAGAGAGAGAGAGAGAGAAACATGTTTTCAATGATCAAAATGTTTTTTTGATCATTTTTCATCAATGTTCAAGTTCAACAGCCTCAAAGATCAAATTTAATTTGAACACATTTACACAAATCGTCTCAAAAATCATCCTCAAGTCTTTTGGACGTCGATGAACATAATGAACATTGTGTTATTATATTTTCAGGTCAGTGAACAGACGGTGAGTCAGAATATGAGACATGAAACTTTAATAAACAAAACAATGTGACAAAAGGACTTGAAGCATAAAAAACTTTCATCATAACAACTCGAACATTTCACGTCTTCATTTATAAAAAGTCCAAACTGAAGTCGTCGTCGTCACGGACGCTGCGTTAAACTTTTCAGTCCGTGTGACAGATTCTCAGCTGATCCAGCGTGAAACCGGCTCCGGTGGCGCTCGTCCACACGACTGACGCTGAGGCTGAAATCACTTCCTGTTCACGACCCGTCCCTGAACGTCTCACCACGCAGCCTCACATCAGGTACGAGTGAACGAGCGAGTGATTTCAGACGCAGCGTCAGTCGTGCTGTCACTCTCCTCCTGTCGCCGCGGAGATGGCAGTCAGGATCGGTGAGAGTGGAGGGAGGAAGGGGGGGTGAAGAGGGGGGTCAAAGGTCGAGGGGTCAGTGGGCGACTGAGTTGAGCGGCTCAGCTCTGATGTTTCCTAAATCCAGAGTGGAGTCGTGCTCTTCATCGATTTCTCCGATCACAGCGCTGAAAGAAAACCGCAAAACCGATAATCAATAAACTGAACACTGTAAAAAAAAAATACTTTACTTTGTATTTCTGTGTCACGTTCTTCATGTTCAGTTAAATCTCCAGTGAAACATGTTTCATTCATCATATTCACATGTGTCTGGTAAAAACATAAATCTATGGAGGGAACTGGATGTAGAAGTAACTCTGAATGTGCATCACGCCCCCTGGTGGCAGAGTCAACAGTAAACAGCAGCTCCACATGGGAAGTGATGACTTGTTCTCTGTTGTCAAGGAGTTCTCCTCTCTGCTAGGACTGCAGGTTTGTTTCAGACCTCAACTCCAGAAACTGTCAGGAAACTAGTGTCCTGACATGTTGTGTAGTTGGTGTTTGTGAAGCAGCAGCAGGTTGTCGGGTCTGACTCGTTCACACCAACAGGAACATGTGAGGAACATGTGAGGAACACGTCAGGAACATGTGAGGAACACGTCTGTGGTTCAGTTTAGGTCTGAAATCAGCTTTGACTCATGAAGACGTTAAACTAGTTCAACTCACACGTTGTCTCCTCGCACGATGTAAAGCCCCAGAACCACCTGCTCCACACCCTGACTGGAGCTGAACACCCGCTCGTGACTCTCATCCAGGATCAGGTTGATGGTCTGGTCGAAGCCCTTCAGGGTGCCCTGCACGCGCGCGCACACACACACACATGAATGATCTCAGTCATCTGAAGATCGATAATATTGATGATTAATGTGTTGAGTCAACAGTTTGGATCAGAAACGTGTTGAAACTCACCACAATCATTCTCCCGTCGGAGGTGACGATGGCCACGGTGCCTGAGCCTCGGTTAAAGAAACTACATTTCTGGACACAACATTCAAAACAACACAAAACAACCAACTCTTCTATTTTAAGACTAAAACGAATCTCAGCTTCAACAAGTTAAAATCACCGCTAGTTAATAAATACCTAACAACTACAGCTAGCTTAGCTCCTGAGCTAACGAGCAGTCAGCCATTCATTCGGACGGGCAGTTAGCATGTTAGCAGCTAGCGGCGGAAGGATACGGTTGATGTAGCTCTCCAGGGCGGTGGACATGATTCCTGCGGGACTCGGTGTCTGTGTTTGTGGTGAAAATGAGGCTGAGCGTCTCCACCGGGTCCGTGAGGGCCGAGATCAGAAGAGGAAACACCGACAGACACGGAGAGCGGAGCTAACACAGGAGCTAGCACGGGAGCTAACAGGGGCAGCTTATGCTAACAGCTACAACAGCGAGCAGACAGAAGCAATCCCACACCGAGCAGGAAGCAGAGCGTCGAACCACGGATTCACTTCCAACCGTTTATATTCTCATATAAATATTAAATATAAACCATTAACTCATGTAGAGTAACATTACATTATTTGATTTGATTCATTATTTATCAAATATTGAATTATTAATTATATGTTATAAACCATGGTCGTAAATAATACTACTTAATAAATATGCAGAATAATGTATACATTTCCAAAGACAGACATGATTCATACACAATTTTCTATATATTATACTTATAAATTATACTTTAATACTTAATGTTCAGTGATGAATTATTTTTTGTACTCCGTAAAACTGCATCATTTTCTATATATTATACTCAATTATACTATAATAATTTGTACTCCGTTATTTTGCATACATTTCTCTATATATCTTATCAAATGAATACTTTTGAAAATATATAATTGTAAAGTTTCGTCAGCATTAAATTCTATTTTTTATATAATGTGCATTTTTAAATAAACTATATTTAACTATACTATAATAAATGTTTGTTAAATCACTAAGAATTCATACATGACAAGTATGAGGCAATTTGAATTGAATTATTATTCAAACTATTTAACAAAATTATACATACCAATAAACTCTATTTTGTTAGTTATTAGTTGATTATTTTCAAACACATTTCATTCATAAATCATATTGAGGAATTAATTAATACATTTAAAAAATCATTACTAACATAAATTGCACTAATTCTATATATATATTTATGTATATATAAAATATCATAGTATTAAAATGTATACAGTAATAGATAATGTTTGATTGATATATTCGTTTTGTATATATTTTATACAGCTGAATTATATTGTAATAATGTCAACTCAATAATAACTTCTACTCTTTTGAATATATTTTTAATTATACAGATTTTATTTAACTTAAGCTCAGAACATACAGAATCTTTAGTATAAAACACAGCTCGAGTGTATGTATTTAAAAACAAACATGTTGGTGTTTCAGTGTGAGATGACACATGAGTCGAGTCGTCCCAGCAGGTCTTCATCTTTATTGTTGCTCAGTAGTCGTCCATACAAAGGGAAGGTGGAGAAGAGCAGTGGAGCCCGACAGGACAAACACCAGGAACGTCGATCATGCTACCAAAGTATTAAATTTGTACAAAAATACTTTACAACATCCCTGTTCCTTTAAAGAAAAATAGTTTGGTTGGTTGGTGAAGCTACATGGAAACAAATTTGACCAATTATATTAAAATGGCAGTGCAATGTGTGTGTTTGTGTGCGAGTGTGATTGTGTATGTGTGTGTGTGTGTGTGAACGTGTATGTTTGTGTGTGTATGTGTGTGTTTGTGTGTGAGTGTGTGTGCATGTGTGTGTCTGTTTGTGTGGGTGGACGTCTTGCTGAGGTGAATCACTAGAGTGCAAATCCCTGCAATGTTACACACACGCACACACACACACACACACAAGCACACACACACAAGCACACACAGTGTTTATGGCTTTAGAGCTCACTTGTCCAGCCCTCCTGAAGCCACGCCCCTCTTCCCATTGGTAGAACAGTTGGTTTCAACTGAGCACGACTTGAGTTGTTATGGTAACTATCGGAGTTTCAGGCTCATCATTTGCGCAATGTCCTACGATGCTAGCTGAATCCTAACTAAACATTAGCAGTGTTAACCAAGTGTTAGCTGTGTGCTAACTGAATGATAGCCATGTTTGCTATGTGTTAACTTTGCCATGGCATAGTTCCAGGTGGTTGCAAACCAATGGCTAGCTGTGTTAGCCCTGAAATAAGCCTGTGCTCAACAAAGTGGTGTGAGGCCGATGTTAGCTGAGCTGTAATCACATTTTAGGTTTGTTCGTTAAGTGTTAGCGCTGTGCTAAGACCTAGCTGAGTTGGCCGGGTGTTAGCCTTACTTTATCTGTATGTTACACAACTATTGGCTAATACTATGTGTTAGCCGTATGTTAGCCTTGTTTGGAGTGTGTGCTGCTAACCACTGCTGTGTTAACCAGAGACCTGAGTTAGCTGTGTGCTAACTCACTACTTCACTAGCTGTAGCCCCGTTATGTTCTAGGTATGTGCTCCAGGTGTTAGTCTTTGTTTCCCATGTGGTGAGGTGTTAGTGACATTGTGCTGAATTCATCTTAGTCACATTAGGCTAATGCTATTCTTGTGCTCAGTGTCTGCTCGCTACATGCTAACAATATGCTAGCACTGTGCTTCAGATGATCGGTTTTCAAAGTTGAGGATGGAGTAGAACAGCCAATCACAGCCAGCTACACAGAAAGAGCAAATCACAGCTATCCAATCAGATCTCGTTTCCAAAGCACAGAATCGGTTCCAGAGCAGCGATTGGTCGCTTCAAGTCGGGGAGGGTTTCTATTGGCCTCTGGTGCTAAGGGAGGGTTCTGATTGGCCAGTTTAAAGTGAGTTCAGTATGAGGTGAGAGCTGGAAGATGTTGACATCAATCCAAAGTAAACACACAAACACACTCTCACACACTCACAGACACACACTCTCACACACTCACTCACTCACAGGTATTTACTGTCACAGGTTTCCTGTTCAAACAGGACTTTTTTCTCGTGTAACATTTCGTGGTTATGAGGTGAAGGTCGTCAGGGTTCGATGGTTTCGATGTGAACAGCGACGCGACTGAACTGTTTTTTAAATCTATTTTACATCTTTTCAGAATCAGTCGTCATGGAAACAAACGAACAAACAGAGAAAACTGACAAGTCAATCAAAAAACACACAGATCGATTAGCATAATAGATCACTGTTACTGGGGTTCAGGGGGTTGGGGGCATGCTTGGCTTCTTCTGGAGCTGATTGGTTTATTTACGTGTTGAGGAGAACCAATCACAGACAGGCAGGGAAGCGTTTGTTTTCTGATTGGTTCCAGCCAATCAGCTGAATCAGAATTGCCGTCTGTCTCTCATCCTGGCTGCCTATTGGTCAAGGGTAGAAGGGGGTTAGGGCACAGCCAAGACTAGAAATTGAGGTGGGAGGGGCTTAACTGGCCTTGTGTTTACCGCACACACATAACACACACACATACATACATACACAGTGTGGCCAGTCCAACAGGTGTAAACAGTAGAAAAAGATTCTTATTGAACTGCTCAGTGTCTTCGTCATTATTACTTTTCCAGTCTGCAGCTCGTTCATGGCACTGAACTCAAGTCTTGACACTGAACCCGTCTTTCTGTCCGTGTTTATTAGGGATGCTCCGATCAGAGCCAGCTGATGAATATTGGAAATTACTGGATTTTATGATTGTTAAATTCAACAAATTAGAAAAGAAGGTTTTGGCAGAAAACTCCATCATCGCTGTTCTTCAACACCACGACTTGTTATTGTTTTATTTTGGTGACACTCGACCCGAAACGATACGCAGCCCTTGAACCCACCACGTGTAATTGGAAAGTTTCTACCTTTAACTGAATGCTAGTTTGATTACAGTCACCATGACCACCATCTTTGTTTGTCCAAGGATGTTATGGTTGGGTAAATTTGAAACAGTACAGAAGCGTATTGTCGGGACTCCATGCTACACTGTTGACTCAAATTCAGTATCTGCAAGTAGCATTAGCCTAATAGCATGATATGGACGTGGATGTGTGGCCCATCATGGCAGAACTAAATATGAGCAGCTGCAAGTTTGTGTGGTCCTGTGGATCCCACCCTTCTAGATTCTTACCGTAACCAAAAACGTAATCATTTCCACGTTGCTTATACTCACTTGCAACTTAACCATAATAATCTTTTATCATCTGCTTAAAATAAAACTTCACAGTGCTTCTGCCTAGAAAACCCTGGTGGGATCCAAACCTTTTTCACATTGCTAAACAGCTTCCACTCAAGTTGTGCAAGATAAAACCAGTGGGGGCAGAGTCAAGGTGCGAGTATGCTTCAACCAAAGTGATTTTCAGGTTGTCGAACTGCAACTACGACTTATTGGAAACTTCTTTTGCAAGAATACTTGGTGTGACTATTTATTGGAGGTACAAACATTTTGGCCCTAGAAGGCCATAACCTGGCTTCATTATTGACAGACCTGATGGAGGGTGATGGGGTTTAAAGGGTTTCTCATGCAGAACCTTCCTGTAAAATGTTTTAAGAACAGAACCCAGTCAGTGATCACCACTAGTTTGTATGATCACAATGACATCGGCCATATACACCCTGATCGGAGCATCTCTAGTCTCCTTGGCATCATGCCTGTCTATCAGCAGGTTCTGGATTCTGGACTCAAGTCCAATCAGTCTTTGTGCTGCTGTGGTTCTTGGCCAGCACAACCAAAAGCCATGTTTCTGGTTCTAGCAAGACCAGACAGGCCTGGAGCCATGGTTCTAAACTTGTAGAGGCAGCAGACTTGATTCTGTAACCACCAGGACCATGAGCAAGAACCATGTCTTGGACCAGTAAGACTAGTGGCTATGGCTCTGGCTTCAGTAGGTTTAATACCTATGGTTCTTTGACCCTGAGACCATGAACCAGAGCCATGTCTAGGAACAGGTAAGACAGCTGGCTCAGGCTTCGGTTGAATCAGTAGCCAGGATTCTGTTACCACCAAGACCAGAACCCATGTGTCTTGGACCAGTAAGACCACTGGCCATGGCTCTATTTTCAGTGGGACAAGTAGCCCTTGTTCTAGGCTTGTAGAGCCATTAACCATTGATCTTAGACCAGTAAGACCAGTGGCTGAGGTTCTGGCTTCAGTAGGACAACTAGCCATGGTTCTGTTCCCTCGAATACCAGAACACAAGTGTCTTTGACCAGAAAGACCAGTGGCTGTGGCTCTAGTTCCAGTAGGGCCAATGGTCCTAGTCCTTGGCTTGTAGAACCAGTGTCCACTGATCTTAGACCAGTAAGACCATTGCCTGTAGCTCCAGCTTTAGTAGAACCAGGGGGCATGGCTGTGGCCTCGTAGAACCAGGACCCATCGATCTTGTATCAGTAGCTCGCGTTGTGGTTCCAGTAGTATCAGTGGTCATAGTTCGGGATGCAGTGACACCAGTAGTACCAGTTTGCAGAACTGGTTCAGATGAAAAGGTAAGGAGTTTTTCCAGTCAATTGTGTGCTTTCAGGCTCCTTTAGCAGTTCAAGGGTCAAACTTAGTGGTTAAACGTCAAAGTTCATCCAGGGGGTGTATGTAGCACCATGAGGGTCCACTCTGAACCAGTTTGACTCAACTTTGTTGTATTGTTCTCGTCATCGACCTCTATTCCAGTCTGGTTACAACCAGTTTAATCCAGTTAGATCCAGGTTTGTCTGCTATAAGGAGCTATTACTCACCTGCCCCACCCCAAACGCTGCCCCCAGCAGATCTCCCGGTTGGCTCCACTTGATTGGACCACAATCATCTACTTGGCCCATACAAAGCTCAGACGGTCCCAGGTCGCCGCCAATTGGCTGAGGGGAGTGGCTACTATTGTTGGTGATGCCATCAGTGTGATTGGCCAGCAGACAAGAGGAGGTGGGGTTTCGACTGATGACGAGATCCAAGCGATTTGGAGACTCTGCGATCAGAGGAACGACCAGGCAGCAGTCAAAGTCCCTGGTGCGCACGTGGTTAATCTGGAAAACAGAAGAATGGATGAGGGGCGGTGACGTATCTTTTTCAGTAGCAGCCATTTGATGGGAAAACAACTCAACATACTTCACAACACTGTAACAGTTTAGGTTCACGTGCCCACCGGGTCTGGGTTTTTTACCTGTAATATTCGGTCATAGGCTCGGAGGCCGCCCCGCTCCGCCGGACCCCCAGGTCGGATGTTGTTAACGTAGACGCCACGGTCCAACAAACCATCAGAAACACTGAAACCAAAGTCCTCCAGGTCCGAGGCCTTCTCCAGAGTCAACTACAAATATAAACACCCGCTGTTAGGATCAGAACCTGAGGATTACCGTGTTGTCATGGTGACGTGTGGTTCTCAGTGGTCAATGCTCACCTTATGGAGTTCCACAGGGTTCTGGTTTAGGATCTCATTGACTTCCTGCCTCATCTTCCTCATGGCAAAGGCTCGGCGTTGGGGGTCAGAGGGTAAGGTGTTGGACCTCGGCGTCACCTGGAAAAGTTCACAGGAATAATTCTTAAAAACGTTAAACACACAAACAGTAATATCGACGACGTGACAGGTTTAGTCCAACAGTCACCTGGGGTCGGTTGCTGCTGCGTTCCTGAAAACTCGCCTGGCGTCCCAGAGTGCTGCGCAGGGGGGTGGGGTCATGGTTCAGACTGAGGGTGGAGCCCGACATGATGGTTGCCTGGAGAAAGCCAATCAGAGAAAGCCAGTGAATCAGAACCATCCAATCAGAGGACAGCGTGTGAAAGATTCTCTCTTGGATCCAACAAAAACATGGTGACTGAAGGAAACCTGGGTGCACGACCTTTGACCCCAGCTAGCACGATCACACCAGCACAGGTTGCTACAGACGGGTTCTACTGACAGATTCTACTGTGATGGATTTTACTGACGTTCTACTGACATTTTATTTAGTTGTTTCTGTCTTTACAGTTAAAAAGTTTCTGAGAACTTGATCTACTCTCAGGATCTAATTTGAGGATCTACTGTTCTCCTCTGGTTCTACTCCTGTCATGTTCAGGATCTGATTCCACTTGAAGAATCTACTGTTTCTACTGAGATTCTACTTCCTACCGAATTTTTTTCACGTCACTCAACAGACGGTCACTCCTCAGCCAATCAGAATCAAGGACTCATCAGACGCATGCATGACTGACAGATCTGCTTCAAGACGGCAAAACAAACTACCCATCAGGCCTTGCACAAGCTCTCCCAGCATGCCTTGCTCAAACTGCCATGCCTGGTGCAACATGACTCTGCCACATGATTGGCCAGAAGCTGGGTGATGTCACTAAGATGTCACAATAACGTCACCATGGTCGGTAGCTTGCTGCTGGGGGGTGCGGTTAGAGTCACATTCAAAAACAGATAACACGTTGGACGTTTGATGACGCTAGAAGAAAATGTCCAGTTACAGAGAGAAGAGGACAGAGGAGAGTTAGTGGAGAGGGGGGAGGAAGGAGGAGGAGGAGGAGGAGGAGGAGGATACCAGAGCGAGGAGGTGCGTCTGCTGATCAGTCTCCTGGAAGAGAAGGAGTCATTTTTCTTTTCAGCTCAGTCGCTAAGATTTACTGCTGCATTTCCAAACAACATAAAAACCTTTAGCAGCTTGAAGAGTTCACACTCAAACACTGAAACACTCAAACACTGATATTCCTGCTGCTGCAGATTGAAGTTGTAAAGTTCTTGTTCGACTGATTCTCACATTTGAGACATCATGAGTTTTGTTGACGGAGCCACTCACCTCCAGCTCCCTGAGGATGCCACTCTGTCCACATGTCTCCAGATCCTCCAGAGCCTGAGACCAGAAGTTCTCCTCCTGGTCCGGTTCTGTCCCATCATGCCCCACGGTGAACCTGGAGGAGAAGGTGACGGGTTAGCCAATCAGAGAACAGCCTGACACACACACACACACACACACACAGAGGAGGCTGGTGACGGACAGGTCATGCTGGTGAGAGTGGGCGGGAGCTGACGACATACACGTCCATCCGGTGTATGTGTCAGTGTGGCGGGGGTCAAAGGTCACCAGGTGAGGGGTCAGCTGGAGGTCAGACAGGACTGTGTGGGGGGTTAAAGGTCAAAGATCAGTGTGATACCTGCTGTCAGAGATTAGACCGCTGGGCAGGTTACAGGCTCTGCAGACAGAGACACACTGATGTTACTGCTGCTAGCTCGCCGCTAGCAACCGCCACCGACTGGAATAAGAAACGCTAACATGCTAAAGTCGTGTGAAAAGCAGCTGTGGAAATCTGGATGATGTCACAGGTTTTTAAATCACGTTCTGCAGGTTAGTGTCTGAACTGTATCTGCCTTTTATTTATATCAGTTTTTTCTTTGTGTCAGCGTAGTTTCCTAGTTTCAGTCATCCAGGCTGTTATTATCATATCATATAAACAGGTTTTATATTTTCACCTTCACTTTAAATCTGTTCTAATTTAAACCTGTGTAGTTTGTCTTGTTTAGTTTTTCTCTGTCTCTGCCTGTCTCACCCTCCGAGTGGTGGGCGGTCCCAGTCGTCATCACTCAGGCCCAGATCTGACAGCGGATTGGCTCGCTGGCGAGCTGAGGACGATGATTGGCTGTTGATCGTCTTGGCGTTGCGCCACTCGTGGAACGTGTACGGAGACGACTGAAACGCTGGAGCTGCAGACAAACCAAGAAGATCGTTCATGTGTGGATTCAAACTGATGAATGTATTCACCATTGTACAAAAAAATACTTGTTTATTTAAGTATTAAAAACTGTCCAAAGTCCTGATTCGCAGACGAAGCTCAGGGGTCAGAGGTCAGGTTCCTACCCGGCGAGGTGAAGCTGCTGTCCATGTTGGATCCGTCCCACGACTCCACGGCGCTGTCGACGGACGGTAACGTGCTGAACGCTCTCTGGCTCGATGGAGGCACGACCATGATGACAGGCTCCTCCTCCCCGTCCTGGTTCTCCTGACCGAGCCCCACCCCCGAGCTCAGACCTGGACCAATCACGCACGACTTCGGACTCGACACTTTAAGAAAACATAAAGGAAAAGTTTATTTTTTACCTGTGGTCTTTAAAAACAGTTTAAAGTAGCTGCTGCACCAAAATAATTGAACGTACGCTCGCCCTGCTTCTTGATCTTCAGCGTCACGGTCTCGCCCGCCTGCTGCAGCAGACTGATGGCTTCGCTCAGAGGCTTCCCCTTCAGGCTGCTGCTGTTGATCGCCAGGATACGATCTCCCACGTGGATCGCACCAGTCCTAACACACACACACACACACACACACACACACACACACACACACACACACACACACACACACACACACACACACACACACACACACACACACACACACACATTATTATTATATTATAATGTTATATTTTTTAAATAATTGTGATTCTGTTTTATTTGACAACATATTCAAAGCACCAGGGGGCGCTACCACAAAGATCTGTTTGTTATCCAGCTCCTGGTTGATTTCTGGACTCTGTGTCGCTCTGGTGTTAAAACTGAATTTACAACTTTAATCTCTTTATTTTTTTATAGATTTTGTAAATTTTTATGTGTAAAGTTATTTCTTTCTGAATTATATAAGATTATTTACTGCAAGAAAACAAATGATAAAGTTGAAGTTGTTGTATTTGTTATGAGCAGCAGAGGGCAACATTGTCCACTTTCCCAAGATCTTAGCACAATTTATCTGTTCACTCAGTTCATATTTAAAATAAATTAAATATTCTCAAGGTTATTATTTCACAGTTTGTGTTTAATATTCTATGTGAACAACAACACATAGTTAATTAGTTAGTTTCTATCTTTAGTCTCTTTATTTTATAGATTTTTATGCTAAACTTTAGACTCTATATAGTATAATACAAAAATGTTTATAAAATATTTACTGCCACGTGATAATGACTGTGATAAAAATAAAGTCGAAGGAGAATAAAACATGATGTACAAGTTGAATGAAGTTGTATTATTTATTATGAGCTGCAGAGGGCGACCTTCTCCACTTCAGCCTGATCGGAGCACATCTGTCACATCTGTACGATTCGTCTCTTTAATGTTTCACAGACAAACAGACACAGTTTGTTTCAGCGTTGAATTAAATCAGTGTTGACTTTAAATGTTCAACATTATTAAATCTTCTTTCTGTTGATTTACGTTCTGCAGCGTCTGTTGAGTCTTTACACGAAAACTGAAACTAAGTATTTTTGTTACATGATTTCTCTCTTTTGTTTTATATATTTATTGTTATTTATTGGATGTTTTATGTTGTGTGTGTGTACAAGGATGATTATTAATTTATTTTAATTCAGAAAAAGGGAAATATTCCTGTTCTGGTAAATTATTAAAATCTATTTAAAAGTCTTATTTGAATAAAGAGTCAGGAAACCCAAAATATTAATTTCACTGTTGTTGATGAAACAGAAAAGCACCAAATAGTCACATATTAAATTAAAGGTGTAGGTTACGTGTTTACCTCTCGGCCAGCCCGCCCTTAGTCAGCGAGGAGATGATGATGGGGTCGAACGGCTCCTCGGTGCCTGAGATGGTGATTCCCAGTGGGCCACCGTACCGCTGCAGCTCCACAGTGTAGATGATGGTGCCGGACACTTCCTGTTCGTCTGGAACACGTCAATAAAGATTCATTCAACAGGTGAAGAAAGAAATCATTTAATAAAAAAAATGTAATAATCTGCAGTGAATTCAGTGAGAAATAAAACCTGAGTTGTCTTCGTCTTTGCGGATCTTGAGCTTGACGAGTTCCTCGCACTGCTGCAGGATCTGAACGGCCTCCTCCATCGAGCAGCTCTCCACGCGGATGTTATCGATGGCGAGCAGCTTGTCTCCGAGCTCCAGCGTCCCCGTCCTGGAAAAACATAAATAAATATAAACATAGATTGTGATGAATGTGATGTGTCTGTTTAAAGTGAGTCACAGTGAACAGATGCTCTCTGCTGGTGACTGAAGCTCTTTAACTCATATTATCTGCTTCACACACTCCAACACACATGACCTACACACACACACACACACACACACACACACACACACACACACACACACACACACACACACACACACACACACACACACACACACACACACACACACACACACACACACACACACACGTTAGCCTAATTAACCAGCCACCTACAGACAGCTGACCGAGCTTCAACACATCTGACACTTTAATGTGAGTTTATTCTACCATCACATTCTGTAGCGTGTGTGTGTAGTTTATAGGTCATGTGTGTGATTGTGTGTGTGTGTGTGTATAGTTAGGTGGTGTGTGTATGTATAGTTTATAGGTTGTGTGTGTGTGTGTAGTTTATAGGTTGTGTGTGTGTGTGTATAGTTTATAGGTCATGTGTGTGTGTGTTTATAGGCCGTGTGTGTGTGTGTACCTGTGTGCGACGCTGCCTTTCTTGATGTCAGAGATGATCAAAGGATCTCCTGGTTTCCTGTTGGACGGAGCTGCACACAGATAAGAAACGTTTGTCACAACCAGTTCAGCTTCCGTCTACGTGTTTTCACTTTGACCTGATGAATAAACTAAACTCCGT
>NC_061504.1:17659435-17686935 GCF_022539355.2 Hippoglossus stenolepis | reverse complement strand
GATGCTCATGGCCTCCGACAGCGTGCTGCCGTGGAGACGAATCCCGTCGATGCTGAGCAACCGGTCGCCCGGTTTGACGGTTCCTTCTCTGGAGAGAGAGAGAGAGAGAACATTTGAGTTTTTACAGAAGTTACTGATTTAGTTCATTTACTAAAATCCTCTTATTTTATTTAAACTATCCCATAATTTCATTTCTTGGTAAAGCACTTTACTCAATGTTGTTTTTAAATCTCAACAAATTGTCTTTAAAACTATGACAAAAAAGAATAGCTGCCGATTTTCAGTGAATAAAAAGGCAAATTTAACAAATTAAAAAATGTTAATTTCTGATTGACACGTAGATGATGATTAATAAACCAACATCAGATTTATAAAAGCTGAAAACCTTCTCAGCAAAGGACGAGAAGGTCAGAGGTCACTCACCTGTCAGCCGGGCCCCCTTGCCTGATTGTTGTCACGACGATGGGACGAGACTTGTTCCTGTCTTCATGGGCCCCTCCTGCAACACAGTCATGCATTAATGGGTATTTATCACACACACACACACACACACACACACACACACACACACACACACACACACACACACACACACACACACACACACACACACACACACACACACACACACACACACACACACACACACACACACACACACACACACCAACACTCACCTCTGATGACGAAGCCGAAGCTGTTCCCGTCTTTGTGGAGCGTGACTTCCACGTTCTTGAACAGGACCCCTGACCCCTGCACGGCTGCAACACACCACGACATCGACACGTCAACATCTCGCCTGAGCCACTGAAGCTTTAATCGTCTGGACACACGCTTTCTTTCCTTATCACACGTTAGCGGTGTCATTTCTAACTAATACGGACACATCGTCATAATATGAATATAGAAGAGTTCTATATCTGAAATTCTATAGTTTCATTATTTGATACACATAAATATATCAGATAACTATCAGAAATAACACTAGTCTATTTCCATGTGAGTTTACCTGTCGGGAGCCGGTGGTGGTGTTATAAGTTATTTTCCGTCATCTTGTCTCTTGATCATTTATAAATAAAGTTATATTTCTGAGTTTGAGAGAATTAAATAAACACTGAACTTGGAGTGTAACTCGTACTTACAGACGGGCGGCAGTTCGTACTCGACCTCCAGGACGACTCGCTCCCCGACGTTCTTCAGCAGGCTGATGATTTCATCGTGTCTGAACTTGGAGAGGTTGATGCCGTTCACGGCGCGGATGTAGTCGCCCACGTTCAGCTGGTCGCTTCTGGACAAAGAGTCAAAATGTTAGAATCCAAATATTATTTAAATCTTTGTCGCGGACTCGAGTCGACCCGACTTAATTAGTCAAAGGTCAAAACAAACCTAAACTGGGTCAGAAACCGATAACAGATTAGGATTTAACAGAATAGGATATAAATAAACATTGTATGGCTCATAGGGCCTAACAAGGTGTGACCTCCTCTGTTCTTCACCCTCAACAAGAGCAACACAACAGAACAAAACCACAAAAGAAAGGTGTCACGTTACCTGGCCGCGATGCCTCCCTGCCGCAGGTTCGATACCCGGGGTTTCCCATCTTTGTCGATGCCGCCCGAAACCGTCAGTCCGAGCGTCGTCCCCTCCTTCTTCATCAGCTCCACCACCGAGCATCCCCGAAACTCGTCTGCGTCACAGGAAGAAGGACGAGGATCAAACGCCGTGTTCTGTCATCATTTTACAGCAGAACCCTCGGTACAGAGAAATAAAATAATAATCCCGACACAGTGAAGTCATCTTCTGTTTGCTCGTCCATCTATATTTCATCAAACACCTGAAATATTCAGCAGCAGAAGCAACCGACTGAGAGAGGAGACGGTTCAGTGCCGGCCGGGTCCGACGGGATGTGACAGCTCGTCTGGTGATAACACACGCAGCAGGATTTTATCAAAATGTCTCAGTGAATATTTATCAGGAGAGATTCTCCACTTTAAGGATTGAGACGTCTGATCTTCGGAAGTGACCATCACTGTCTCCCTCTTCTCTCATCCTCCTCCTCAGAGGCTTCACCGTGTCCTTTTCACCTTTCTATGAAACACCAGCGCTGAGTCACTGTCTGAGAAAATGAATTTACTCTTGACCCAGAAAACAACAAAACGTTAGACGAACCAGTTTCTGCAGCGACGGAGCAGAAACCTCAAAAGTGACAAGTTAAATTTACGCTGAAGGAAGATGAAGCAAAACACAAGAGTTGTAGATGAATTTACATTTTACTACGAGTCTAAATTTACTCTGAGCCTGAATAAGAAGTGAGTTGAGCAGAGAATCAGTGGGTTTGAAACTATGAAGAGGATCAGAGGTGGTTTCTGAAGCTGCGACAGTTTCTATAATTGACTAAGTTTATCTGATTTGTATTATTTAGTGGAGAAACAGTGATCACAGTTATCTCACTGTCTCCTCGAGTGTTTCAGCTCAGTTGGTTCTTTCTGTTTGTTCAGATAAAAGGTGAAAATAGGCCGCCGGCTCCAGGTGTGAGGAGATAACCAGCGAGTGCAGGTCACCGAGAGAAAACATCAGCAGACTTATCTGTCGACTCTGCAGCTGGAGTCACGACGACAAGAGTCAGAGCAAAGTGAGAAGACCATAAACGTGTGTTACCCGGGATGCTCTGCCTCCTGATGGCCAGCGCTCCGTCTGGAGGTCTGGGCCCGGTGGCGTGTTTGCCGTACGGCCCCTCATCTGAAACACAAACAAACAACGCATGTTACTTACCACACACACACACACACACACACACACACACACACACACACACACACACACAATGTGTCTGAAGCTCCACCAGGTTCTCCGACTGGTCTGTCGCCCCAAACTGGCTAAAAACACCATTAAAAACCTCCCTCAGTTCCTTGCACTGATTCTGAAGCTGAACTTCCTGAAGCTGGTTCTACACATTAACCAGTGACGAAGCTCGACCAGTTAAATCCAACCCGAGTTCATCCTGGTTTGCAGCAGGTTCATATTAAACCTCAGTCCCTCTCCAGGACTTCAGGTGGTAAGAGCAGGGAATTCAAACTGAACAGTTTAAGTTAAACTGCAGCTGAGCCGACGACACGGAATCAGTTTGTGTTGCATCGTCCTACTTTGTTCGGTTTGATTCTATTTCATGGTTACATTTTATTCTGTTCTCGTTTATTCTAATCTGCTCCAGATCTTTCTCCTCTGTTTGGTTCCAGCAGCCGAGCAGCTCAGAAACACAATGGGGCTCTGAAAACACACAGACACACACACCATCACACAGACACACACAGACACAGCATAGCTAAATGAAGATGAAAGCTGAGCCTCCTCCTCCACCTCCAGATGTAGGACAGCAGCATCTCTTCTTCTCTCTTCTCTCTGTCGACAACACACACACTCTCACAGGGTGTGATGTATCCATCACCCCCTGGTGGCGTGCTGCAGTATAGGTTAAAACAACCACCTCCTCCACGTTAGCAGATGGGATACGAACCAAAAAATAAATAAATATATGTTTAGATGGTGACTGTAATTCAGTTGACAACCAGTGCCACCTACAGGCTAGAAAAGTAACAACAACAGTAAAAATATAGGTAATGCTTCAAGAGTTTGTGTTGAGGATGAAGAAATAAAACAATCAATTAATTGAATCCAGAAGAAAACACAGTTGATAACGGGAGAGAATCGTTTTCCTCATTTCAATATAACGGCCCAAAAAACAATAAGACACAAAACAACCAGAATGAGACTCAAAGAGAAAAAACCCCAGAGAAAAACACGAGATGAGAGAAAACCAAGCAAAATAAACCGCGAATCTCATTTTTCCCAGAATCCTGCAGCTCTACTCGTCCATCAACGCAGCATCAACACTCAAAAACAATTTACTGTTTATGTTCCACAAACATGATCTAAAGAATAAAACAACCGAGATCAGAACATTTGTCTTCTCGGACGTTGCGGCTGCAGATTCTGTTTATTCTTAAAATTGTATTTGCGATTAAATAAGTGAAGTAAATTCAAATATTCCTCAGATCCTGTTTAAATGTGTTCTGTAGTTGTATCGTGGGAAACAAGTGAAAACATGAACATATAAATAAAACAGCAGAGACGTCGTCCTGATCGTCTCATCGTTCAGATGCTTGTTAAACAACAGCATCTGGTTCCTTTATCAGATCTGTAACTTTTCATTTTCACTATCCAATTACTGAAAATACTTAAAATGATAAAGTTAAATAATGTAAGAGACGTCTGCTGATTCAAATAATGTAACTTCAAGAGAGTGAACAGATAACAGATAAATAAAATCACACAGTGCACATGAACACATCGTGATGAGTTCAAGGTCGAAGCAACGTTGTAATTTTAATGTTTGAATAAATGTCAGGTCAACAAACACACACAAACGCACACAAACACACACAAACATCACTGCTCAGATACGCACAACCACAAACACTACAGGTCAACACAGCTAATGCCCAGTAATACTACAGGGACTTGAATAATTCTATGTAATGATCAGATGTAATCAACTTTTTTATTAATATTCATTATTTTTATTATCTGACAGTGAACTGGACAATCACTGAACAGGTGGAAAAGGCCCCTGGATCAGATCAATGAGAAACACACTGAAGACAATAACACAAAATGACAACAAATAGAAAATCTATTCCAAAAACTCCAAAAAAGAGATCAACTACCTCAATAAAACACAAAATGACTGAAATACAGTGATCACAGAAAACAAAACATTACCACAAAAACACACAAAACGAGAAGAATGAGACAAAACTACCACAGTAAGATGGAAGATGATCATAACGACACAGACAACGACCCAGTAAAACACAACACAACCACAATCCTACACAAAATGACAAGAAAATGAACTGAATGACCACAAAAAGACACAAAACACACTAACGACCAAAAAGAGATTGATTGATTGATTCATCTATAATCCTGATTGTTGTCTGTCAGAATAAAGACTTTTATTTTGGTGATATGTGTTAAAATAACAACAAGCTGACTTTAGATATAACTTAAGAATCTGAAAACTTCTACGATCACGTCACAAACGCGTGAAGCTTCGAACTGAACCAGACGTGATAACCTCAGAATAAAAACCTCTCTCTCTCCCCGATCTGTTCTGTGCTCGCTCGTCCTTGATAAAACACACCATCAATATTACATTCATGAAAATAAGACGCTCTCTCTCTCTCTCTCTGCTCACACTCACTCTGAAGCTCTCTCATCCAAAGATACCTGCAGCCATCGACTGAATGAATCCATCAGAGATCATCCCCCCCCCACACACACACAGACACACACAGACACACACAGCTGGCTCTGGTCATAAACACCCTGATCTCTCTCTATTTTCAATGTTGCTGACATTGAACCAAATCTCGTTCGACCGTGCAGACAGACACACACACACAGCACACACAGACACACACACACACACACGTATGTTCCACATGCAAACATGCTAATCCCTCCATCACATACATCCAGCCTCTCTCTCCCTCTCTCTCCCTCTCTCTCTCCCAGTCTTCGTCTATGTCGCTCTACCTTTGTTCACCCTGCGCAGGATCTGGCAGCGACATTTAAACGACACGGCGATCATGGTGAAGCCGAGCCGAGCGTCGCCTCCCCCCCCAGCGCCATGCAGATGCAGCCTCCACAAACTACACCTCCTCTTCCTCCTCCTCCTCCCTTCTCCTCCTCTGTGAGCGACGGAGTGACGGACGAACGACCTCCTCAAACGTGAGCCATGATGGAGGGAGAGAGGGAGCGCTGCAGATGTGAAGCTGCTCCATAAAATGAGGCAGTGGAGGAGGAGGGAGGGAGGGATGGAGGAAAGGGGGGAGGGGGGAGGCAGAGTCTGCGCAGATTAGAGGATGAAGAGGAGGAGGAGGAGGAGGGAGCTGTATCTCTCCACAGATTTGTAATGGGTTTCCGTGCAGCTGGATGGAGGGAGAGAGGGATAATGGAGGTAGCAGGGGGTGGACTGGAGGGATGGGGATGGATGGGTGAAGGGAGGGATTGAGGGAATAATGGATGGATGGATGGAGAGAGAGAGAGAGAGAGAGAGAGAGAGAGAGAGAGAGAGAGAGAGAGAGAGAGAGAGAGAGAGAGAGAGAGAGAGAGAGAGAGGGAGAGAGAGAGAGAGAGAGAGAGAAAAGAGAGAGAGAGAGAGAGAGAGAGAGAGACAGAGAGAGAGAGAGAGAGAGAGAGAGAGAGAGAGAGAGAGAGAGAGACAGAGAGAGAGAGAGAGAGAGAGAGAGAGAGAGAGAGAGAGAGAGAGAGAGAGAGAGAGAGAGAGAGAGAGAGAGAGAGAGAGAGAGAGAGAGAAGGGTTATTGAAAGAGTGATGAGGGGAAGGAAGTGGAGAAAGGTGGAAGGATAGGGACGGAGGAAAAAGGATGAATGAAAGGAATAACTGAAGTGGAAGACGAAGGGGAACAATAAGTTAAACCAAGGGAGGAAGGATGGAAGGAAAGGAAAGAAGCAGCCGACGCAGACGTGGAAACAGAACGTAGAACTGAAAAGATTATAATTATAAATCAAAATATAATAAACACAGCAATTGTAATGTTTCAGCCAATAAGAACCCGGCAGGTGTTTCCTGTGACGTGAGGAGGGGGGCGTGTGCTGTGAGCAGGAAGTGGTCAGACGTGTGTGATTAATGTGGATTAGTGACGTCATCATGTCTGCAGGTCTCTCTCTCTCTCTTAATGTCTCTTGACCGCCGCTCCTCTCTGACGTCACTCTGTAGTAACGTCTTGTTCTCTGATCTGATCTGATCTGAGCTGATCCGTGCTGCCCCCTCCTGGTCACACAGGCCATCTGCTCCACTGTGAGACTATCACGCCCCCTGCTGGAGACAACACGGCAGCACAACGTACTGACATATAACCAAGTATTTACTGTCATCAGGTTTCCCTCCAAACTATTAATATTACTGCTGCTAATACTACAAAAAAACATCAGCAGCAGTAGTTAATCAACAAACACTACAACTGCTAATATCTGCTGTTGATGCATCCACAAAAATATCATTAAAAACAAATACTGCTATTACTACGAGTACTACTGCTGCTTCAGGTAATACAGCAACTGGTAATACTACCAAAACGCTAATAGAACTTCTAGAACTGCAACATAATTATTAGTAACACTACTACTACCAATACTACTAAACATAGAAAAATAAACCATCATTGATAACAACAGCTACTATAAATACTACGATTACTACAACTTCTATTATTACTGCTGCTGATAACAAAAAATACTCCAAACTAAACATCAACATCAGCTAATACTGCTACTACTAATGCTTCTGGTAATACCAGTACAACAGATATATATCATCTACTGCTGCCAGACATAATACTACTGTTGGCATGAGTGTGAATACTAAAACTAAAAATGCTTCTAATAAACTGGGATGTTTCTCTCCAATTAAAAACTTGTGTTTATATAGAAGCTGTGACTTCAGTGATCTGGCATTAAAACTACAAGTATTAGCCTCATGGTGGCGCTACAGGACAACCCAGAGGAGACGGTGGATCCTCTGTGGACCATGAATGTCTGAACCACATGAACATCCCTGTGATTGTTGTTGAAACGTTTCTATTCGGTCAGAGATGATGTGGTCAATCAGTCGTCCCAGTTTGACCATCAGAGGTAATAACACGCATTAATGAGGTGATGAAGCCCCTCCCCCTGCAGTGAAATCAACCAACCAGCCCCCCCCCCCCGAAACACACGCACGCACACAGACCCACACACGGCTGCAGCTGTTTCCATGGAAACAAGCTGATGAATAATTGAGGGGAGAGACCAACCCTGCATCGTACAAAGAGTGATTTTGAGAGATGAAAGAAGCGCTCACACGGACACACACACACACACACACACACACACACACACACACACACACACACACACACACACACGGACACACACTACAGGTTATCACAGGCTTTGGCATTTCAAAATAACCAAATCAAAGTGCAGCACTAACAATGTGTGTGTATGTCAACACCCCCAGCGCAAAGTTAAACTCGTGGGTTTGAGTCACCGTGACATCTCCTTATGTAAGTGCACACACACACACACACACTCAGAGTGCTAATAACACTGTTCCAGAGTCTGTGAGAGCAGAGGACGGATGTGTAAACCTTTAATTAACAGTCACAGTCAGACTGACGGGTTTTGTGTGTGTGTGTGTGTGTGTGTGTGTGTGTGTGTGTGTGTGTGTGTGTGTGTGTGTGTGTGTGTGTGTGTGTAGCAGATGGGACAAACCGTTAGAGCTGTGATCAACAAAACCACGAACACTTCAGATCCTCACTCAGCGGAGAGAGGAAATAAGTCGCTGCACGTCAACACAACGTTTCTGATACACAATCTGTTCACACACGACAAAACAAATCGTCTCAAACCAACGAGATAATGTACAAACGACAGGAAGTGGAATCAACTTCACTGAGAATATTCAGGTTTTTAAGTTTTCCTCAGCGTCAGAGTGAATTCAAATTCATATTTTACAAAATATAAAATAATATTGTACATAAAAAAGAGAGCACATTAAAACCAATAAATCACACTGATGTTTAAGCTCATATACACTTTATAGACATACAAGATAAAGGACAAAATAATAAAAAGTCCTAATTACAGCCCGATATATAAAGTCCACAAAACTTTCTATTTTGTGTAAACGCCTTTATCTTCTGTATCATTTCAATAGAGGGAACATTTTTAATTTTTTCAGGGCAATGAATCAAACTGACTTTAGAAAGGAATTTACTGTTTCCACATTTTGTTTAACCCAACTACAGTTTCTGATTTAAACACAAGCTGATACTTCACTTCGAGGAGAATTCTAAGAACTTTATCTAAGTGAAATAGTTAAACCAGGAGCTGTTTGATCAGAGAAACCTAAACTATCAATCTAATAATTCAGTTAAATCCCCAAATAAAAACACATCGATTCTGATAAAGTGGTCTCATGTTGGACGTGACAAACCACAATACAAACACAATCTCATTTTCTGAGTAAATTTATGGCGAAGACTTTAGCCTGAGTTTTATTTTGCTGAACCTAATAAACTGACTCCACTGCACCCGGATGTGTTTTCTACTTTTTCCTAATCCTCTTAATTGAAGAGGAATCAGACGAGAAAAAGAAGAAACATTGGTTCTTTAAATTGAGAAAACTAATTAAACATCATATCGTAATAATGAGGGAGACGTCCTCTGAGTCCCGAGAGCCCGACGCGTTAATTAATCTGAACTTGTGCAGATTCGTGCTCCACTTTTCTGTCTCTGTCTCTGAAGATAATCCAGCAGCGAAGAACGACGCCTCCAGAGCGAAACCAGTCGCAGCTAAAAGTGGGAAACGTGGGACTGAGCGGCTGCAGAGTCGAGACAAACAGATGAAATATAAAGATGTGTGTGCCACCGGTGGGGGTCCTCACACAGCCAAAGACCAACATGTTGCTTTTCAGCATCTTTCATCCACCACTTGAACAAACCAGGGAGAGTGGATTGGCCAACTCGTCTCAGCTGTGCCCATCGACTCCCCTGGTTCACCTGGAGCGGCACTGAGCCTCCTCCATGTTTCATCATCTTTTCTTTCTCTCATTATAACAAGGTGTGAAGTCGGGCTCAACCCTCCCTCCGCTCCTCATCCTCCTCTTTGTCTCCATCATGTTGAACACAGGACCAGTTATGTAAATTAAGCTTATTTAAAGCATTAATTAGTGTGAGCAGCCTTCACATAACAGACCACTGCTGTGAACTGCACTGGTCTGAACTCAGCGTTCAACAGACGACACAGTTTCTCCTCATCAATGTGCTAATGTATGCATCATAATGTTTCAACATGTAATGAGATCATCGGGCGGAGGAGGCGGGCGGGTGGGGGGGCAGCCTTCTGGTTTGAAAGGAGGCGGAGGCGCCTACAGGTGAGATACAGGTGACATCACTAAGGGAGGCGGGGCCAGAAGACCAACGCCTTTAACAGACACAAATACCAAAAGAATAATGTTGATATGAGTGTAACAGTATGAAACTCCACCCTGAGCCTTGACCTCCAGCAGGGGGCGCTCAGGTTCACCTACTGCATGTTCTGTTGACGCGTCAGTAACAAAGCTAATCACTCAAAATTCACCGTAGTGAGCGAAGCTGCGTCGATCAGAAAATCATGACAGAAACTTTCTACAGGTTCTTTATACAGAGAAGATACAGATCAGAGTTCAGCAGGTTTTCGTTCCTCAGGTTCGTGGAGTCGTGATACGAACAAAATCTACTGACGATAAAACATCTGTAAATCGGATTTAAAGACTCAAAAAAGTGGATTCAGTGTTAGGAAACCAGATTAAATCAGCGCCTAGTGAGAAGAGGAACAGTGAACCGGGGGTTAGCCAGTCAACCGTCCTTAAAAAGCCTTCGTATAGAATCACACGCTGTGCTACACAACCACAACCCCACACACACACACACACACACACACACACACACACACACACACACACACACACACACACACACACACACACACACACACACACACACACACACACACACACACACACACACACACAGGAATATTCCAGTATTTTTTCCACACACTAATAAAACAGTTGAATGTCGGTTATCAGCACATAAACACACCCACATACAAATATGTTGGTTTAAATAAATGATGTAAAATTAAGCTTCCACAAATATCCACAGACAAGTTTAAAAACACTGCAACAACTCATTCAACAATTAACGTATAAATCCCGTGGAGGAAATCACGGGTTTCAGTTTACAGCACATGGACAAAGGTCTCAGCTCTTATCTCATAAACTTCTCCGGACATCAGTGTCTTCTACCTGCTCTACTTTCTCATCCTGAGATATTTTTATTCCTTTATAATTTTCCTTTTTCTCACCTTTGCGTCGTGTTTGAATCGTCATTAACACCCACTCGCTCACGCTCAAATCGTGAGGAGGATCTCCTGCTGTGTTATTACATCAGCTCCTTCAGACATTCTGCAGACTCTTTACTGGGCGGCAGGAGGAACTGCACAGAAAGTGGATAATGAATCTGCTGATATTAAGATAAATGCTCGACATTTGCTGCTTCCTGAGGATTTGATGTTTTAATTCATCACGTCAGAGTAAAGTGAAACTTGAGACATTTCAAACTATGTTCTGACATTTAATTGTCAAACCTAAAGAAAACAATCTGCAGACGAGAAAACCGACGAACTGAAAATAACATCCTCGAGTCCACCTCCATTCCCAATCATGTGAGACTACAAAGTGAATCTTTTATCGCACGCTCGCAGCGCTCACAAACACTTTCATCAGAGTAAACAGTTTAGTCGACGGCGAGTTCAAGTCCTGCTGGAGATTTCTCCAGAGACCGAACGCCGAGCTGTGAACCGGAGTTCAACCGCGGAATCTAAAACGTTCCTGAATCTCATTTAACCACAGAAAACATTATCGTCTGAGGCAGCGGAGAAACAGAAACTCCACAAACCCGCTGCACTTCACATCCATCGTGGTCCATGTAAAACATGTAGAGCAGATCTTAAAACGATTCCACTGTGTCGAACGTGTCCCTCCGCCGAGGCCCAACAACCTCTCACATGAGAATCTAGTTCTTATAGTAAAAATATAAAAGAAAACAGGACGTGGTCTGAAAAGCTGAATTCATTATTTGTCCTGACGAGTCGACAGGAAAATCAATGACACGTTTATTTTACTCTTAACTGCGTTTTTCTGCTCAAGAACAACAATAATTAGAAGGTCACTCAGAAGAACTCAAACCTGAACCAAGTCCCTTTAATCAAATCAAGCTGCATCAAACTACTCATGAATATCAGGCCCATAACGATTTCATCCAGATCCATGAATTATTCTCAGTGAAATCAGTGAAAAATTATGAAAAACGTTCTCGATCTGTTCCCGGATCAGTTCTTCTCTGACCCACTTCCTTCCACCAAGTTGCATGATAATCCGTTTCAGGTGTTTTGTACAATCTTACTGACAAACAGACTCAGAGGTGAGAACATAACCTCCTTGGTGCAGGGAACAACAATAAGGATCAGCACCAAATTCTACACAATTATGAAAATCAGCCAAGGAATAAATATGTCTGATTAAACCTGGAAACACCAGGTTCTCTCTCAAACTGCAGAGACAGTGGATATCCAGAGTCTCCACCACAGACAAGACGAGTGAACAGAGACGAATTCTGTTTATAGAAGATCAGTTCCACGTTTTGTGTGTAGTTTAGTTACAGCTGTATCATTTTAAAGCATCATAAAGACCTATCCAAACATATCTAACACCTACTGCGTTATATATTTTAACATATTTCAGACTTTTAACAGCCTAATATTCAGATTATTGAGTTCTGGGCTTTTTCAGACCCGTTGGAAACGCTGAGAGAGACAAAAGAATAAAGATCAGAAAGAGACAAAAGAACAAAAGGAAGTTTTCACTGAAGCCGTTTGTTTCCAGTGAAGTAAAACCTCCAGCTGGAGTCAGACAGGCAGTCAACACTTCCTGCCTTGTTATTACCCACAAACCACCTGGCCCCCTGTCACCTGGATACCTGAGTGTGAGTGTGAGTGTGAGTGTGAGTGTGAGTGTGAGTGTGTGTGTGTAACCGAGCCCACACACACAGTTTTGCTAACGACCTTCATCTATAATAGAAAACCTGACACACTGACTCAGGATGTCTTCGTCATAATCTGTTGATAAGCTCCTCGCTCGCCCACACGAGACAATAAAACAAAGCCCCCCCGTCCGTCCCTCCCTCTCTCTCCCTCTCTCTCTCTCTATGGGACTCACTCAGTAGGTGTGTGTTGTACTTGCTGGTGTAGTAGTAAACGTCCTCATATCCTTCCTGGTAATCGTCGTCGGCCCGGTACCTCCTCCCTCGCCTCCTTCTGCTCAGCAGACGCAGCAGAGCCAGGAACCGCTCCATCATCACCTGGTCCGAGCCGGGCCGGGCCTGGCCGGGCCAAACTGGGCCAGGCTAAGCTACTACGAGCTAACAGCGAGGCGAATAACGGCAAGAGCTGACGGAAAGCGTTATTCCACAGAGAGAGAGGGAGCGAGAGTGAGATCAGGTTTCCTCCTCCTCGCTTCTGCACATGCACACACACCTCTGGATGTCTCACACACACACACACACTCACACATCAGCAAGCGTTTAACACGCACTAACTCACTCACATGTTCTTTGTATTCTCTCCTCTCTCGCTCTCTCTATCTGCAGCCTCCTCTCTCCCTCTCCTCCTCCTCCTCCTCCTCCTCCTCCTCCTCCTCCGTTCCCGGCCACTTCTTTCAGCTGTTGGTGCATCTAGCCCAGCTCAGCCAATCACAGGGCTTACAGCTCTCTCTCTCTCTCGCTTCTCTCTCTCTTCCTCACACTCACACACACACACACACACACACACACACACACACACACACACACACACACACAAACAATGGAGCTTTGCGATGCAGGAGTGCTGTGTTAGAGGGCGAGAGCAGCGAGTGAGCAGAGTGTGTGTGTGTGTGTGTGTGTGTGTGTGTGTGCGTGCATGCGTGCGTACTGTAAACGTGCACTTGAGGAGTCAGCAGAGAGGAGCTTCTATTCCTTCATTAGCTCCTTCCATCCTTTGTTGCATCCTTTGTTTTCCTTCCTTCCTCTTTTCTCTGTCCAAATTTGCTGTTTCTTTCTTCCTCTCCTCCTCCTCCTCCTCCTCTTCATCCCTTATTCCAGCAAGGGGGAGGGGAGAGCGTGTGTGTGTGTGAATTCCAGAGGGTGGTCTGTAATTGAACACTGGGAGTGAGGAGAGGAGACGAGGAGAGGAAGAGAGGGAATAAGAGGAACGCAAATATCTGGAGGAAGAGGAAAAGAGGGGGATGTAAGGTGATGAAAGGAAAAGAAACTAGGAAAGGGGGAGGAGAGGAGAGGAGGATGAAGAGGAAGAGAGAAGATGAGGTGTATGATGAAAGAAGGGAGAGAAGGTGAAACTAGGACAGAGGAGACGAGGGGAGCAGGAGAGGAGAGAGGAAAGGAAATTCGGAAAAAGAGGATAGGAGACAAAGACAAGAGACAAGACAATGATTAGAGGGGATAAAAAGGAAAGGAAACAAGTGTATGATGGAGAGGAGGCTAAACTAGGAAAGAGAGCGCAAGGGAAGAAGAGGAGAGAGAACACTAGGAGAAATAACAGAAGATGAAGCAAGGGAATGGCAAAGGAAAAGAAACCAAAAAAGAGGAGAGGAGAAAAATCCAGGAGACGGAAAGAAACGAGAGCAGGAGATGAAAAGAGAAGGAAGCAAGGAAAAAGGTGGCGAGAGCTCGGAGAGCAGAGATGAAAGATGGGGGAGAGGAGGTGAAACTAGGAAAGAGGAAGCAAGGGGAGGATGGGGGAGCGAGTGGACATGTTGATGACGCTTCAATCACGTGACGGATGTGAAACTGGAAGAAAATATCTCAGAAATGTTCATGTCTGAAAATGGGTCGAATGTCTTGTTCTTGTTTCTCTTGATTTCTTGAGCTGTGTAATTGTGTCGTCTTTGTTTTGTTGATTGTGTTTCTCTGATTGTTCTCAGATCTCTTAATCTCAATGAGACTGATTAAATAAAGATTACAACAACTAAAATATCAAACCCAACAACACCCCCCCCAACTTGTTTTTCTTGATCCCTGTAAGTTGGCCCACTGGGGCTCTGATGGCAGCCGGCACTAACCCACGTGGGTCCCCCCCGACACAACGTGTTGGCAGAACCAACGACAAACTGGCAAGAGGAGACGAGTGATCAGAGGCCTGGAGAACATCTCATCATCATCATCATCACATGAGAGAAAACCAGCGTGTTACTGTGCGTTTGATCCTGAACACAGAGACGCCACCGAGCCCAGGACACGGAACTCGGCAGCGTCAGATTCACGACCAACTCTTCTGTCTCTTCACGCCAGAGTCGAGATCAGAGTCGAGATCAGAGTCGACACGACGGAAGCACGAGAACAAGAGTTTAATGTAGTTGGTCAGCCAGGCTCAGCTGCTCACACACACACACACACACACAGGAAACACACACACACACAGGAAACACACACACACACACACACACACACACACACACACACACACACACACACACACACACACACACAGAAACACACACACACGTTCATGTGTCCTGAGGTCAGAGGAAACATTCACACAGTGAACCTCTGTGAACTCTGACCTCTGACAGCAACAGTGATTGACCGCAGGTCTGCAGGGTGTACAGTGACAGTCTAGGGTGTGTGTGTGTGTGTGTGTGTGTGTGTGTGTGTGTGTGTGTGTTTGACCTCTGACCCAGGTCACATCCTCACTTCACGTTGCACTGGCCTGACAGACGGAAAACCCAGATGCAAATATGACAGACAGCAAAACACACCAGATAAATAATAATTGATCACTGATGATTGAATTCGCAGCGTCTTTAAACTCTGGCGACAAAACTTTATCGACTATTTCATTTGCGTTCTCTCTTCAGTCTCTTTCTCGTCTTTGTGACACGACCGTGCGACTGAATATAAAGATGGGCGAAACGACGGCTGGAAGAATTTAAGCCGAACCATCACAGCAGGAGGCCTGACTCCGCCCCCCTCACCTGTCAGACGTCCCAGGGGGCGACAACGCCCCTCGAAGTGTCTAACGAACGCCTCGAACTGACAGAGCTGACAGTCGGCAGATGGTCGAGTCCCATTAACTGACACAGGCAGAGAGAGAGAGAGAGAGGAGGAGAGGGAGAAAGAGAGATAGAGAGAGAGAGAGAGAGAGAGAGAGTGTGTGTGTTGCTGCTAAAAATGTGGGTTCATTTGCATATCGCTCTGAGGCTTCTGCAGCTCTGCAACACGATTGGACGCCTCGGTGGTGTGTGTATAATCTGATTCTCCTCGCTTCACTTCAAAACGCACACTCACTCTATCCTCTAGCTCCCCCTCCTGGTCGCTCAGAGAAACACATCAGCTGCGTCCAGGAGAGAAAACTGTACATTTTTGACGCTTCAGAGGTCGAAGTTTGACTAAAGTCTACCCATGATGCACCAGGGCACAGGGACAGGGAGACAGACAGTGATTGATGAAGCCTGAAGGAGAGCGAGACAGACAGAGACCTAGAAACAAACAGAACAAAAGAGACAGACGAGTGAATCCACGGTCTTAATGGACTGCTGAGTGACTGACCTTGATTCTTAATGGACACACACACACACACACACACACACACACACACACACACACACACACACACACACACACACACACACACACACACACACACACACACACACACACACACACACACACACACACACACACACACACACACACACAGCATCGACTTCCATTGGTTCCCTACAGGCTCGGTCTAACCAGAGAAAAGGACAAACAGCTGGACAACATCTGGACAAACTAAAGGACACAAATTGATCTAATGGACAAAATGTCTCCTGTCGACTGGATCAACATCATCAGAGTCAAAGTGATGCACATTTCAAGGTGATGACAAAGACGAATTCACTGCACCGATGGAAACAGCAGTCTGATGAAACGAGCCTCGACTCCCTGGACCCTGATTTAGGCTTTGGTCCCTGGGCCTTACTCAAATATTGGGTCCTGCAAAGCGGACTGGGCTCCCTGAAGCCTCGAGTCCTTAGACTCTCCTAAGGCCTTGAGTGCTGCTAAAGCCCTGGGTACCTGCTGGAGCTGTGGGTCCCTGGGCACCGTTAAGTCCTTGGGTCCTTGGGACTTATTGAAGCCTTCAGTCCAAATACCGCTGCTTAAAATGTAAGTCCCTGGGGCCCACTGGAGCTTTGAGTCCCTGTCCCCAGTTTGGACTTGGGTCCCAGGACCTGGGGCCAGCAGTCAGTGATCTATTGATGATCGTTCTGCATCCTCACGAGTTTGGACAAGATAAAAACACGACGTACACGAGTGTGAACGCAAACACACACACATCAGTCAAGGATAAAATAGATCAGAAGAAACAGTGGAAATTCTCACTTCTCTGTCGCTCAGCAGGTTTCAGTGTCAGACCAACTGCTGGACTGTTAGAGACACACTGAGACACGTGTGTGTGTCTGTGTGTGTGTGTGTGTGTCTGTGTGAGAGAGAGAGACAGTGTGTGTTATTAAATGTTTTGTGTCAGTGTGTCCTGCTGGGTTTATCCAAGTAGAAAATGAGTGTGTGTATGATGCCAGCAGCCTGGCTCTCCACCTGGACGCTGCCCAGGGCTGAGTGTGTGTGTGTGTGTGTGTGTGTGTGTGTGTGTGTGTGTGTGTGTGTGTGTGTGTGTGTGTGTGTGTGTGTGTGTGTGTGTGTGTGCTGAACAGATGAAGGACAGTAAAGCAGATACTGATCTTGGATCTGTTTCCTCCGTTCATAAAAATGCAGTGTATTTTGTAGAGTGCGGCTCGTTTGTTTGGTCTGGACTGTCGGCTCGTTTTATTACGATGACATTTCCCTCTTCAGCTCAGAGCCAGAGAACGACGGTTGTGAGCTCGAACAACAAAGCACTAAACAAACCTACAAGGCTCTTCTAACAGCACCATCAATATGTCGCTGTTTTCTCTGGAAGATCCAAAAATTATCTCCTGAGAAACCGAGGAAAATGTAATAAAACGTTTTATCTGACGGAGTCACAGTGATTTAAAAATTCAACCAGATCAAAATCTCATTTTTACGCCTCATCCCTCAAATCAGTTCAGCACTTTTACTGTAATTCTGCTGAGATATAAATAAACACAAACAAGAGGCAGATGAAAACATAACCTTCAAGGTCACTTCATTAAATCATTCAGCCTCAAATAGATATTTTAAAGAGAAAATGAACGAAAGCTGAAATCAGACCAGACGTGTGATTTACTTAAATTATCTGAAAAACACTCAAACATGTAGAGTTGTCTCTTCATGAGGAGAATCAGCTGACTCAGGATCAAGAAACGTTTATTTACATAAAGACATTAAATATTCATCAGGCCACAGTTTGACAAACTGTCTATAAACGGAGAGGATTTATTTCTGTGGCTACTCTCGTTAGGAGTGGACGTCCAGCAGAGACGACTCTAGAGACTGAAACGCAGGACGATCAGCGAGATAAAACACAAACAGCTCAAGTCTCAGTTTCCTCTTTTCACAGCATCTCTTCAACAAAGATCCACAACTAACCAGTGACGAGTCGTCTGCAGTGGAAAGATTAAACTCAGTCTGCAGCTCTGCCTTCTCCTCACAGGACTTTCATACAGAGGTCGACTGTCAGACCTGCAGAGGACGGAGCTGACAGCACTGATCTGACTCTAGATACTGTTATCCTGTCGTTTCTGGAATCACTTTCAATTTGTGCACCGGAGATAATTTCACAGAAACAAAAGCTCGGTACGACATGTTTCCACTCCCGTTTGTTTGTTAGCTGGATTTCACAAAAACTACTTCACGGATTTCCACAAAACGTATCACTGTCTTTAACATTATTTACATTCTAATAACATTTTAATATTTCATATACTTGCTTATAACAATTCATACACACACACGTGCTCGACCAATCAGGAGTCAGTCTCAGCTGTCAATCATAACGTCTCAGCTTGTTTTAATTACCTAAAATGACAGAATTCATCTTTGAGAAACATTTATTATTTAGTTAAGTTTTAGTTTGGTCCATGTCCCGTCTTCTAACTATGGAGGAGGCCAGGTTAATGACCTGTACCGCAGCCAGCCACCAGGAGGCGATGATTTGGCTTCACTTGTGGGAGCTGTCATATCGGCTACACAGAGTTCTGTGGTGCGCCCTCTAGTGGAAGGTTCCAGTGACATGCGTAGTGCACAGCAAGTATGTGAACAGTTACGCTTACGATGCATATGGTTGTTTACGAAAACACGTGGCGAAACAGCAAGTGCATCTCCAGCCTCAGTCCGCATTGTTCAATCACTAGGTGGCGCTGTGAGCCATGTTCAACCCAGTCACTGTAATACACATGTAAGTGTTGGTGTAAAAAATAAAGTGCGATGTTGATGGAGTCTGAACGTTCAACTGCCTAACGTGGTGTTCGTGTGTGTGTTGACTGCACTGCAGGAGCTCGTACTGCGCTGCCTTGTGACACAATGTTTGCACACACACTTAAAACACACACACATTTAACGGGATAAACTCAGAGTTTTATACACAACGACACGTACACACAATCAGCAGTTTGTTCCACAGAGACGTGGTGAGAGAGAGAGAGAGAGAGAGAGAGAGAGAGAGAGAGAGAGAGAGAGAGAGACTTGGTAAAATGTGTCAGAGACGAGAGGGATAATACACTAAGCTGAGCAATGTGGATGTACACACACACACACACACACGCGCGCACACACACACACACACACACACACACACACAGGTCTACTTCAATAATCCTGAGGACAAAGATGAGCAGAGTTCTGACATCAGCATCTCCTAAAGGACAGGGTGTGTGTGTGTGTGTGTGTGCGTGTGTGTGCGTTTCGGCTGGAGAGAAAATGGTTTGTGACGTTGTGTGTTACCGTGTGTGTGTCTCTTGGTGAGTGTTTGTGTTTGAGCCATTTTCTCTGCTTCTTAGTCAAAAAGCTTAAAACGGTGGGATGATGTCATGCCGTCTCACACACACACACAGTAACACACACTGTAATCATCAGACACACACTCTGGGTGTACCATCCTCACACAGAACGCTCGTGTGTTCATCACGACTTCAGTAATTTTGACTGTTTTAATTTAAAACGTAACAACAGCAGTTTATTAGTTAAACCTGTTTCGTCTGATGCAGCAACACATTGAACATAATGTTGAAATATATTTGTGATTATTTCCATTTTACAAAATTACAATTTGTCGTTTAGTCATGAAATGTTAAAAACATACCGACTAAATGCTTGAATCACAAAGTCTGAGCTCAAGATGACGTTTCCAGATTCATTAATAAACTAAATATTAAATGTATTGTCATAAATGACAAAAGGACAAAAAGTTGTCACATTTGAGAAGCTGCTACCAGTTTGATAGTTTTTTAATTTTAAGGATTTATTTATTAATAGATTTAATGAATTTTTTCCAACAGTTTATTCTTTAATGTTAGCTCTGTGCTTAACCAGCTCTCCTTGCTGGTTAACAGTAACTCATCCTGGTGATGCAGTGACTCAGTATGTGGATTGTTCTTCTGAATCATGTTGTGGTTTCTATCTGTTAAATTAGCAGCTGCAGCCGTTTCCTCTGGAGTGAAAGAGCCTGTGGCTGAGAATCCCTGAACTAATGATTAAATACATTATTAATAAAGAACTGACAGACTGTCCCAAAAATACCCTCCTCAATATGCACATGATTCACATGATTCAAGCGTGGTCACCTCCTCCGGACCGAGCTGTTGGGATGAAGGTGTTTGTGTGGGGGGGGCTGAACACAGACTCTCACTGTGGCCTGAGGGTGGACAGGTGTCCGTCCCTTCTGGAGTCACCAGGTGAGAAAACAGGGTCGTGGACGTGACACTGTCGTCATCAGCACGAAGCAAAAACCTGCCGGAGGCGGCGTCCATGTTTTTACCCTGAGTGGTTTGAGCAGAGACGCTTCGAAGCCTCAACAACAGTGTTTGCTGAACCTGTGACGTGGAACCTTAAAAGACTAACAAGCCTTTTATTTTTAATTAAATGTCATTAACTAAAAAAAAATATATATATTCTATCATAAGTCAATTAATCAATGAGTTAATGAAGGGATAATTAATCAGCAAGAACAAAAGATTATTTATTTATTTAAGTTATTTGAGAATCTGCACATGAATTGTTAAACTTTATTGTTTAACGGAAAATGAAGTTTGTCCAAAACAAGATTAATGTTGGATAAATAGTAAATTTATGCCAAAACACAGATTGTGAGAAGTAAATGATGTGTTGAGTGAGAAGAGAGTTTTAGTCACGGAGAAAACGCCAAAAGCATAATATTAATATTTGCCATTTTTTTATTTCCATTTCACAATGAAAAAAATACATTCTACACTGGTCTGATTATCCTGAATACAAAAACCTAATCACACTGTGTTTGCTATTTCTCTATTTAATTGTCATTTTCCCTTTCATCTTCAAAGCCAAATGTCAAACTCCAGGTAAAATTCAACTTGACTCTCTGCAAACAGCCGCTGAGTTTCTGTAGCTGCTGTTTTTCCACCTCCGTCTCCTGCTGCTCACCAGGAGGTGAGATGTTCCTTTGAATTTCATCTCCTGACGTTCTCTCTTTGTATTTAACTCCTGTGTTCCAGGTTTAATGTCTAATCTTGTTGGAGATGAAGTGTTGAAAAATCCATTGAGACGTTGTATTAAATCAAGCTATACAAATAAACCTGACTTCATCCACGCTACTACAGTGGTGTACAGTAGTACTCTGTCTCTGATGGTTCGTCCATCTATTATTTACCTGTTATCTATTTTTACTCCCTTTGCGTTTGCTTTTGTGAGCTTTTCTCGTACTGTACCCTGTTCTCTGCTTGTTCTGCAGGTTTCACATGTTTTGCTGCTCAGATTTTTGTATTTAACATTTCATTATACTGTGTTTTTTTCTAACGTCCCACTGCGAAGGACCGAGCGGCCGCTTTCCTTGAAGCCGTATACCTGAAGATTGCATTATTATCTCTCCATGAGCTCCACAGACAGGTTTACAACACAACACTAAATCAACCATGAAATATCTTTACGACAGCCTCTGGGGCTGAAGCGAGTCTGATTAAAAACATTTAACACACCCACTCCGGCTCTGGACCGGGGCTGCAAGTAACAATTACTTTCAATATTGATTAATTTGATGATTATTATCTTGATTTATCGATCAATTGTTGCCTGAGGTAGTGTCTTCAAATGACCGGGGTTTTTCAACAGTCTGAAACCAAAAGGATACTGAGTTAATGAAAAATCTGTGACAGAGAAAAGCAACAATTATTAAAAAATAAAACGTTTGGTGTTTTATCTTTATATCATTACTTTATGAGGCTGTTTTCAGACCTGCTGTGAAGTCTGGATCTTTTCCTGAAATGTTTAGGAGGGGCAGTATGGGAGAAATGAAATGTGTGAGTCAGTTGCTCCAGACATTTCAGTGAGTGGGTCCATGGTGAGAAAGATGTCTGCAAAACTCCCAGTGGGCGTGTTGATGAGGTTTCTAACACGTGACGGACGTGAAACTGGAAGAACACAAACATCTCAGGATGAAGAAGAGGAGCCGTACACGTAGAAGACGAAGACGTCCACTTGGAAACACGAGGAGGTTCCAGATCTTTTGGTGATGAGGGCCGACGCCGGTGTGGATGAGCTGTAAACAACAACACTGATCTTTCCACAGCAGAGTTTATACGTCATGTCCGGCCTCCTGCTGCTCTACAGGCTCCGCCCCTGCTGCTCTACAGGCTCCGCCCCTCGCCTGGATGTTCCCACATGTTCCTGTTGGTGTGAACGAGTCGGACCCGACAACCTGCTGCTGCTGCTTCACAAACACCAACTACACAACATGTCCAGATGGAAGTCTTGAGTTCACGTCTGAAAACTGCTTTAGTTTAACGGAGGTTTGGATCTTTTTTTTGGTTGGTACATTCAAACACAATCTGTTGCGTATTAATCCACAAATCCTTTAATGTAGAAGGCAACACTTCCTTCACATCTCCATCAACAATGTACTGGTATTAGCGTCTGTTTGTAGCTGCTGTGGTGTCTGGTGCCATCTGTGTAGTATTTACAGTTGAATAAACCTGTTGCCTGTTTCCTTGCACATTGTATTGAAGGAGACACATTCTGCTCATATTTGAAAAGGTATCGATGAACAGAAACCGACGCGTCATCACCGACCTAAACCGTACGGGGGGGGGGGCAGTTATTCTGCTTCCACATGTGGTGTCAGATTCAACAAACCATTTTTAGCTCGTGTTTAAAAGGTTTGAACTCCACTCAACGAGGCCACATTCTCCACTTTACTCGTAAATGAGAGATGCAGCTGCTTCTAACCCTGTTTAACCCTTCAGAGAGTGTCCTCGTTTCGTTTTGCATAAATTCCACTGCTAGGACTTTCACAGAAATCAGCATTTGGCCTGTGTATCAATATACTGGATGTGTTTGTGTGTCATAATAATAATGAAAGAGAGAGTATTCAACTTTAATCTTAGATTCAACCGTCTGGTTACTGGATGTCTGAATGTATTTGTAAGTCCATGAGAAAGTGACTCTACTTCTCACTTTATAACGTCAGGAAACATTCAGGAGTTTAAGTCTCAGTCTCTAGTTTCAAGTCTTCTTCAAACAGCTGATGTTCATTTAGTGAATTATGATCATTCATAGTCAAACAGACCATTAAACACTGTATGTATTGGGGGGTGGATACCACAGTGTGATTGACAGCTGGTACCGTCCAATGGGTGCAGGTGTAAGTGGGCGTGCCGTGTCCTCGAGCTCTCAGACAGGCTCCACCCACTGCTCCTCCAAATATGGTTACTTCTGGTTTCAAAAAACCAAGATGGCGCTGGACACAAAGGCTTCAAAACGTCGGCTCACAAACCACCGGGTGACGTCACGGTGATGTCATTATCTGAGGTTCTTCCCAAAAAGACACAACGGAGACTGAGACGCTTGAAGCAGCAAATGTTTTTTGCTTATATTGAAGTCAGTTAAGATTAATAATTCCAGCTGCATCACCGTAGAGTTGTTTAATCGTTTGGTTGATTGAAAGAAAATAAATCTTCCGTTCAGTCCCTTTGCGAAATTTCAGCGAAAAAGTGCGAAAGCAGCTTTAGTCGGTCTCTCGCTGCAGCTCGAGGACTCTTTTGAAAAGAGATGGATTATTTTGGCTCTTACACACAACAACCAAACGGACACTGCTGCGACTCTGAGGGAAGAAACGCCCGCCCCATTAAAAAGAGTGGTCCACAACAATGGCCCCGCTCCTCGGAGACGACACGTCTCTGCTGAATGAGCCTGATCAATACGTAATGTTCAACTTGGTAATCCACCGTTGGAGAAAGTGTCATTTATTGTATTGTTGCTCTTTTTTTTTATTGTATTTCTCTGTTCTACGATCAAGTGAATCGATCCCCGACTTATTTCTGTGTTTAAGCTTTCAATAACAGCTTCATTTAAAAAAATTAATCAGTTTATAAATGGATTCTGGTTCTGCGGAGAAGATAAGTGGTCAAACACTCAGCTGGAATGAATTGAAGAGCTAAAACGGCGAAGCGTTGAGCTGGAGCTTTTTCCACAACACTGACTACGATTACGTGGAAACAAATATTCACAATTATTCAGAATGAGAAATTATCTTGATTATGGTGTTTACGTGAGTTGCTAATAGAATATTCCATTCATTCTGTTTACATGCTACAGAGGATGATTATGACTCACATCATTATGTCCGATGTTATTTGGTTTTTAAACCTCAAATTGAATTAGTTAAATGTTCGATTCTACCGTTTTCTTTCTTAATTTACAAAAGCTTCAATTTTAAGCTTCGTGTCATCCAGCTGCTGGTAACCGCCATCAGTGATTAAGTCTGAAGTGATTAAGACGTATGTTTGTGGCCGTTTTCAGACATGAACTCCTGAGACGATGGAGTCCAGAGTTTCTCCGGAGTTTATTTCACAGATGAACAAGGCAGCGGGAGATTCTCCGCTCAGACTCGAGGGATGAAGCAGCAGGAGGCAGCGTCCGCCCTGATCACCAGAACCTCTCAAATCTCCTCTTTTCCAGTCGACGTCTTCTGTGGCTCCTCTTTTGCATCCGGAGATATTTGTATTCTTTTGTGTTCTTTCAGTTGTGCGTCCATCGCGTGCTACAAACGTCCTCAACACGTCCACTCGCTCCTGGCCTATCCTCCGGAGGATCTCCTGCTGTGCTCTCACTCAGACATTCTCCGTAGTTCGGACTCGGGGTTGGACGGACAATGTGCGGAGCGTCATCAGAGTTGAGTACAGGTCTGAAATCAGCTCATAATGCAACTAAGATTACAAAAAACACTGCTTATTCCAAGTATGACCTTATTCACGTAAAGGAAGAACCAGAAAATGCTTCGTCTTCATCACACGATGGTCTTCATCAGGTTAATATCACAATTGACTGAAGAGTTAATTATCAGATGATTTACAAGCAGATGTGAACCCCTCCTCTGGAGCCGGAGCCTCCTGAGACAGTGAGGAGGTGGGAGCAGGATCAACATGACACCTCCGGCTCAGAGGGACATTAACGGAGCTGCTGTGAAAACACGGAGCGCTGCTGTCACGGCTTCTTAACGCGAAGCCTGTCAACGTCCGGAGGAACCGACAGAAACGCACTGACACCGGGGCTGCAGCGCGCGCACGCACACACTGTCACACACACACACACACACACACACACACACACACCCTCGGTTGACCAGCCCCTCGCCCGGTTTAACCGCTGGTTAGCCTGTTAGCAGCCCGGCGGCTAACTCCGGTCCACTGGTCACCGGTGATCGCCCGGTCACGATGAACACGTTAGCGCCACACAGCGTGAAAAGGAAAATCACCGTAACGTCACCGTTACCTCACCCGTTGCGTCAGATTCACTCACACACACACACACACACACTCACACACTCACACGCACGCGCTCACGGTGTTAGTTACCAACTTTCACTAATTTCACAGTCACGGTCAGCACGAGACCGCACCGGTTATCGGTGGTGCACGCGCTCGCTCAAACACACATTCAGAGAGAAACACAGCGCGCACACACAGGTATGTACTGACACGTTCACACGCACGGCGGAGGAGCGGGGGACTCGCCGGCTTGAACAGTTCGGTCCGATCCGGTCTCTCGGTCTTACCTCCCTCCTGGTCCGGTTGGAGACAGGCCGGGATGTTCTTCTTCCAGCCGGGCATGATGCACCTCAGGGCGGATAGGGAGTCCAGGGCGGCCCGCTAACACACACACACCAGCAGCAGCGGCGGGAGGAGCAGCAGCGGTGGCGACAGCAACATGGCTAGTTAGCATTAGCTTCCTCAGCTGCTCCACTATACAGAGACCACCTCCCCCTGTCGGACTCTACCTCTCTCTACCTCCCTCCCTCGCTCTCTCTCCTCTCTCTCTCTCCTCTCCGTGTCTGTCCTCTCTTCTTTCTCGTGTTCTCTCTCTCTCTCTCTCCTCTGTGTGCTCTCTCTCTCTCTCTCTCTCTCTCTCTCTCTGTCTCTCTCTCTCTCTCTCTCTTTTCTCTTCTCTCTCTCTCTCTCTCTCTCTCTTTCCTCTCTTTGTCGGTGTCTCTCGACCCCCTCCCCCTCTTGGTAACTCTACCCTCGAGCCTCTTGTGGTCTCAAGAGGGGGAGTGACGTGATGACAGTGAAGGAGCACGCGAGGAAACTCTGAAGTGCAGGTGCAGGTGAATTCGGTGAAATGAAATGAAATGAAAGAATCTGTGAAAATTCTGTGTAAATTAACAAAAAGTTTTCTCCAATGTGCTAATATCCGCTGCGATTTAAGCAGGGGTGAATCCAGGGGTGGGGCCAGGGGGGCACTGGCCTCAGTTTAAATCTTAATTGGCCCCTGAAGGGCCCCTGTCCTGTCAGTAGCCTTTTTAAATAAGCTTCCGACTTACTAACAACGAATATGAAAACTTCTTAAGAATCCTTATTTTCTAAGCTCTTTTGGAGAGGAACAACATAATCTGTGTAATTGAGGCCCCGTTTTGGCCCCTGATTTAGAAAAGTCCTAGGTCCGCCCCTGCATGACGACACACACCTCTGTTCTTCATTCATTCACAGCAGAGGGAGAGAGGGAGAGAGGGGGAGAGAGGGGAGAGGGAGAGAGGGATATCCTCTGGGATCAATAAAAGTCTTTGGCTAAATATCCTCTTAAGTGCTTCTGGTGGAACGATCAGGTGAAGATGTTCCATAAATCCCCTCTAACTGTTTAATGAGACTGAAGGTGAGTTTCCATCCACGTTGTTTTATGTGCTTTTTCAGTTTGAGCCCATAAAACAACCACAGGAGGAAACGACAAACATTTGAACAAATACCACAGAAAAACTGCGATTGTTTTCAACATTCGGTTTGGCCACTGTAAATAAAGATGGACGACGTGTCTCCACTTCCACAAACACGAAGCTGTAATATCGCACATATATGTGAGTAGTAATCGTGGTGGAGCTGCAGTATCATGGTCCCGCCTGCACATGTGCTCAACCAATCACAAGTCAGTGTTACACATGGAAATCTCCTGTAAACCTAAGATACTGCTCCAGTCTTATATTCTATTCAACTATTCATGATGGGGAAATTATTTCCACGTGCTTTTCAGCTCCAGCAGCGACACTCGCAGTTTGTTGGAATAATGATGAAGCCACAGACACATTAACCTGGAAACCACACACATACACAGGTTACCTGTTTGAAGGTTGGTTCCTGTCCTGACTCGCCTCTGAGG